>NC_069499.1:189327716-189342716 GCF_027579735.1 Bombina bombina
CTTTACTTACATTACTTCGGTATCAGCAGCATTTTCTAGCAAATTCCATCCCTAGAAAAATATTTTAACTGCACATACCTTTTTGCAGTTACCTCACTCCTCAGAATATGTGAGAACAGCAAAGGATCTTAGTTACTTCTGCTAAGATCATAGAAAACGCAGGCAGATTCTTCTTCTAAATACTGCCTGAGAAACAGTATACTCCGGTCCCATTTAAAAATAAACTTTTGACTGAAGAAATAAACTAAGTATAAAACACCACAGTCCTTTTACGACCTCCATCTTAGTTGAGAGTTGCAAGAGAATGACTGGATATGGCAGTGAGTGGAGGAGCTATATAGCAGCTCTGCTGTGGGTGATCCTCTTGCGAATTCCTGTTGGGAAGGAGAATATCCCACAAGTAATGGATGATCCGTGGACTGAATACACTTAACAAGAGAAATTATGTTTTCTCTTGTTAAGTGTATCCAGTCCACGGATCATCCATTATTTGTGGGATACCAATACCAAAGCTAAAGTACACGGATGATGGGAGGAACAAGGCAGGAACTTAAACGGAAGGAACCACTGCCTGTAGAACCTTTCTCCCAAAAACAGCAACCAAAGAAGCAAAAGTATCAAATTTGGAAAATTTGGAAACAGTATGAAGCGAAGACCAAGTTGCAGCCTTGCAAATCTGTTCAACAGAGGCCTCATTTTTAAAGGCCCAGGTGGAAGCCACAGCTCTAGTAGAATGAGCTGTAATCCTTTCAGGAGGCTGCTGTCCAGCAGTCTCATAGGCTAAACGGATTATACTCCGAAGCCAAAAAGAAAGAGGTTGCCGAGGCCTTCTGACCTCTCCTCTGTCCAGAGTAAACAACAAACAGGTTAGATGTTTGGCGAAAATCTTTAGTAGCCTGTAAGTAAAACTTCAAGGCACGGACTACGTCTAGATTATGCAAAAGACGTTCCTTCTTTGAAGAAGGATTAGGACATAATGATGGAACAACAATCTCTTGATTGATATTCTTGTTAGAAACCACCTTAGGTAAAAACCCAGGTTTTGTACGAAAACAACTTTATCTGAATGAAAGATCAGATAAGGAGAATCACAATGTAAGGCAGATAACGCCGAGACTCTTCGAGCCGAGGAAATAGCCATCAGAAAAAGAACTTTCCATGAAAGAAGTTTGATATCAATAGAATGAAGGGGTTCAAAAGGAACCCCTTGAAGAACTTTAAGAACCAAGTTTAAGCTCCATGGAGGAGCAACAGGTTTAAACACAGGCTTAATTCTAACTAAAGCCTGACAAAATGCCTGAACGTCTAGAACTTCTGCCAGACGCTTGAGTAAAAGAATAGACAGAGCAGAAATCTGTCCCTTTAAAGAACTAGCTGATAATCCTTTGTCCAAACCCTCTTGGAGGAATGACAATATCCTAGGAATCCTAACCCGACTCCATGAGTAATTCTTGGATTCACACCAATGAAGATATTTACGCCATATCTTATGGTAAATTTTCCTGGTGACAGGCTTACGTGCCTGTATTAAGGTATCAATTACTGACTCGGAGAAGCCACGCTTTGATAGGATCAAGCGTTCAATCTCCATGCAGTCAGTCTCAGAGAAAGTAGATTCGGATGATTGAAAGGACCTTGTATTAGAAGGTCTTGTCTCAGAGGCAGAGTCCATGGTGGAAAGGATGACATGTCCACTAGGTCTGCATACCAGGTCCTGCGTGGCCACGCAGGCGCTATAAATATCACTGATGCTCTTTCCTGTTTGATTTTGGCAATTAGACGAGGGAGCAGAGGAAACGGTGGAAACACATAAGCCAGGTTGAAGAACCAAGGCGCTGCTAGAGCATCTATCAGTGCCGCTTCTGGGTCCCTGGACCTGGATCCATAACAAGGAAGCTTGGCGTTCTGGCGAGACGCCATGAGATCCAATTCTGGTTTGCCCCAAGGTGGCAAGAGTGAGTCTCTGCCCAGCGAATTATCTTGGAGACTTCTGACATCGCTAGGGAACTCCTGGTTCCCCCTTGATGGTTGATGTAAGCCACAGTTGTGATGTTGTTCGACTGAAATCTGATGAACCTCAGTGTTGCTAGCTGAGGCCAAGCCAGAAGAGCATTGAATATTGCTCTTAACTCCAGAATATTTATTGGGAGGAGTTTCTCCTCCTGAGTGCATGAACCCTGAGCCTTCAGGGAATTCCAGACTGCACCCCAACCTAGAAGGCTGGCATCTGTTGTTACAATTGTCCAATCTGGTCTGCGAAAGGTCATACCCTTGGACAGATGGGCCCGAGATAACCACCAGAGAAGAGAATCTCTGGTTTCCTGATCCAGATTTAGTAGAGGGGACAAATCTGTGTAATCCCCATTCCACTGACTGAGCATGTATAATTGCAGCGGTCTGAGATGCAGGCCACGAATGGTACCATGTCCATCGCCGCTACCATTAAACCGATTACTTCCATGCACTGAGCCACCGTGGGGCGCAGAATGGAGTGAAGAACACGGCAAGCATTTAGAAGTTTTGATAACCTGGACTCCGTCAGATAAATTTTAATTTCTACAGAATCTGTTAGAGTCCCTAGGAAGGAAACCCTTGTGAGAGGAGATAGAGAACTCTTTTCTTCGTTCACTTTCCACCCATGCGACCTCAGGAATGCCAAAACTATCTCTGGCAATTTGAAAGCTTGACGCCTGTATCAGGATGTCGTCCAGGTAAGGAGCCACCGCTATGCCTCACGGTCTTAGGACCGCCAGAAGTGAGCCCAGAACCTTTGTAAAAATTTTTGGGGCTGTAGCCAACCCGAATGGAAGAGCTACAAATTGGTAATGCCTGTCTAGAAAGGCAAACCTCAGAAACTGATGATGATTCTTGTGAATCGGAATGTGAAGGTAGGCATCCTTTAAGTCCACTGTGGTCATGTACTGACCCTCTTGGATCATGGGTAAAATGGTTTGAATAGTTTCCATCTTGAATGACGGAACTCTGAGGAATTTGTTTAGGATCTTTAAATCCAAAATTGGTCTGAAGGTTCCCTCTTTTTTGGGAACCACAAACAGATTTGAATAAAACCCCTGTCCTTGTTCCGTCCGCGGAACTGGATGGATCACTCCCATTACAAGGAGATCTTGTACGCAGCTTAGGAATGCCTCTTTCTTTATCTGGTTTGCAGATAATCTTGAAAGGTGAAATTTCCCTTGTGGAGGAGAAGCTTTGAAGTCCAGAAGATATCCCTGAGATATGATCTCCAACGCCCAGGGATCCTGAACATCTCTTGCCCACGCCTGGGCGAAGAGAGAGAGAGTCTGCCCCCTACTAGATCCGTTGTCGGATAGGGGGCCGCTCCTTCATGCTGTCTTAGAGGCAGCAGCAGGCTTTCTGGCCTGCTTGCCCTTGTTCCAGGACTGGTTGGGTTTCCAGGCCTGCTTGGATTGAGCAAAAGTTCCCTCTTGTTTTGAAGCAGAGGAAGTTGATGCTGCACCTGCCTTGAAATTTCGAAAGGCACGAAAATTAGACTGTTTGGCCTTTGATTTGGCCCTGTCCTGAGGAAGGGTATGACCCTTACCTCCAGTAATGTCAGCAATAATTTCTTTCAAACCAGGCCTGAATAAGGTCTGCCCCTTGAAAGGAATGTTGAGTAATTTAGACTTTGAAGTCACATCAGCTGACCAGGATTTGAGCCATAGCGCCTTACGCGCCTGGATGGTGAATCCGGAATTCTTAGCCGTTAGTTTAGTCAAATGAACAATGGCATCAGAAACAAATGAGTTAGCTAGCTTAAGAGTTCTAAGCTTGTCAACAATTTCAGTCAATGGAGCTGTATGGATGGCCTCTTCCAGGGCCTCAAACCAGAATACCGCCGCAGCAGTGACAGGCGCAATGCATGCAAGGGGCAAAATAAAACCTTGTTGAATAAACATTTTCTTAAGGTAACCCTCTAATTTTTTATCCATTGGATCTGAAAAAGCACAACTGTCCTCAACCGGGATAGTGGAACGCTTTGCTAAAGTAGAAACTGCTCCCTCCACCTTAGGGACTGTCTGCCATAAGTCCCGTGTAGTGGCATCTATTGGAAACATTTTTCTAAATATAGGAGGTGGGGAAAAGGGCACACCGGGCCTATCCCACTCCTTACTAATAATTTCTGTAAGCCTTTTAGGTATTGGAAAAACATCAGTACTCACCGGAACTGCATAGTATTTATCCAGCCTACACAATTTCTCTGGCACTGCAATTGTGTCACAGTCATTCAGAGCAGCTAATACCTCCCCAAGCAATACACAGAGGTTCTCAAGCTTAAATTTAAAATTAGAAATCTCTGAATCGGGTCTCCCCGATTCAGAGACGTCACCCACCGACTGAAGCTCTCCGTCCTCAGGTTCTGCATATTGTGACGCAGTATCAGACATGGCTCTTACAGCATCTACGCGCTCTGTATCTCATCTAACCCCAGAGCTATCGCGCTTGCCTCTCAATTCAGGCAATCTGGATAATATCTCTGACAGGGTATTATTCATGATTGCAGCCATGTCCTGCAAAGTAATCGCTATGGGCGTCCCTGATGTACTTGGCGCCATATTAACGTGCGCCCCTTTAACGGGAGGCGAAGGGTCCGACACGTGGGGAGAGTTAGTCGGCATAACTTCCCCCTCGACAGACCCCTCTGGTGACAATTCTTTTATAGATAAAGACTGATCTTTACTGTTTAAGGTGAAATCAATACATTTAGTACACATTCTCCTATGGGGCTCCACCATGGCTTTTAAACATAATGAACAAGTATCCTCTGTTTCAGACATGTTTGTACAGACTAGCAATGAGACTAGCAAGCTTGGAAAACAGAATTTATGCTTACCTGATAAATTACTTTCTCCAACGGTGTGTTCGGTCCACGGCGTCATCCATAACTTGTGGGAATATCTCTTCCCCAACAGGAAATGGCAAAGAGTACAGCAAAAGCTGTCCATATAGTCCCTCCTAGGCTCCGCCCACCCCAGTCATTCGACCGACGGACAGGAGAAAAACCGGAGAAACTATAAGGTGCCGTGGTGACTGTAGTTAAAGAAATAAATTCATCAAACCTGATTAGAAAAACCAGGGCGGGCCGTGGACCGGACACACCGTTGGAGAAAGTAATTTATCAGGTAAGCATAAATTCTGTTTTCTCCAACATTGGTGTGTCCGGTCCACGGCGTCATCCATAACTTGTGGGAACCAATACCAAAGCTTTAGGACACGGATGAAGGGAGGGAGCCAATCAGGTTGCCTAAACGGAAGGCACCACGGCTTGCAAAACCTTTCTCCCAAAAATAGCCTCCGAAGAAGCAAAAGTATCAAATTTGTAGAATTTGGCAAAAGTGTGCAGGGAAGACCAAGTATCTGATCAACAAAAGCCTCGTTCTTGAAGGCCCATGTGGAAGCCACAGCCCTAGTAGAGTGAGCTGTGATGCGTTCAGGAGGCTGCCGTCCGGCAGTCTCGTAAGCCAATCGGATGATGCTTTTCAACCAAAAGGAAAGAGAGGTAGCAGTAGCTTTTTGACCTCTCCTCTTGCCAGAATAAACGACAAACAGAGAAGACGTTCGTCTGAAATCCTTTGTTGCTTCTAAATAGAACTACATCTCGATTGTGTAACAAACGTTCCTTCTTTGAAACTGGATTCGGACACAAAGAAGGCACAACTATTTCCTGGTCAATAATCTTGTTGGAAACAACCTTTGGAAGGAAACCAGGTTTAGTACGCAAAACAACCTTATCTGAATGGAATACCAGATAGGGCGGATTACACTGCAGAGCAGATAACTCAGAAACTCTTCTAGCAGAAGAAATAGCAACCAAAAACAGAACTTTCCAAGATAACATCTTGATATCTATGGAATGTAGAGGTTCAAACGGAACCCCTTGAAGAACTGAAAGAACTAAATTCAGACTCCAGGGAGGAGTCAAAGGTCTGTAAACAGGCTTGATCCTGACCAAAGCCTGAACAAAAGCTTGAACATTAGGCACAGCTGCCAGTCGTTTGTGTAATAAGACAGATAAAGCAGAAATCTGTCCCTTTAGAGAACTCGCTGATAATCCCTTATCCAAGCCTTCTTGGAGAAAAGAAAGGATCCTAGGAATTTTGATCTTACTCCATGAGAATCCCTTGGATTCACACCAACAGATATATCTTTTCCATATTTTATGGTAAATCTTCCTAGTTACAGGTTTTTTTGGCTTGTATCAGAGTATCTATTACAGAATCCGAAAACCCACGCTTAGATAAAATCAAGCGTTCAATTTCCAAGCCGTTAGCTGAAGGGAAACTAGATTTGGATGTTCGAATGGACCTTGTACTAGAAGATCCTGTCTCAAAGGGAGCTTCCATGGTGGAGCCGATGACCTATTCACCAGGTCTGCATACCAAGTCCTGCGTGGCCACGCAGGAGCTATCAAGATCACAGAGGCCCTCTCCTGCTTGATCCTGGCTACCAGCCTGGGAATGAGAGGAAACGGTGGAAACACATAAGCTAGGTTGAAGGTCCAAGGCGCTACTAATGCATCCACTAGAGTCGCCTTGGGATCCCTGGATCTGGACCCGTAGCAAGGAACCTTGAAGTTCTGACGAGACGCCATCAGATCCATGTCTGGAATGCCCCATAATTGAGTCAACTGGGCAAAGATCTCCGGCTGGAGTTCCCACTCCCCCGGATGGAATGTCTGACGACTCAGATAATCCGCCTCCCAGTTTTCCACTCCTGGGATGTGGATCGCAGATAGGTGGCAGGAGTGATCCTCCGCCCATTTTATGATTTTGGTCACTTCTCTCATCGCCAGGGAACTGCTTGTTCCCCCCTGATGATTGATGTAAGCAACAGTCGTCATGTTGTCTGATTGGAATCTTATGAATCTGGCCTTTGCTAGTTGAGGCCAAGTCCTGAGAGCATTGAATATGCTCTCTGGTCTGGCCTGCGGAAACTCATTCCCTGGGACAGGTGGTCCTGGGTTAGCCACCAACGGAGTGAGTCTCTGGTCTTCTGATCTACTTGAATCACTGGAGACAAGTCTGTATAGTCCCCATTCCACTGTTTCAGCATGCACAGTTGTAATGGTCTTAGATGAATTCGCGCAAAAGGAACTATGTCCATTGCTGCAACCATCAACCCTACTACTTCCATGCACTGAGCTATGGAAGGACATGGAACAGAATGAAGAACTTGACAAGTGCTTAGAAGTTTTGACTGACATCTCTCAGGAAAATCTTCATTTCTAAAGAATCTATTATTGTCCCCAAGAAAGGAACTCTTGTCGACGGAGACAGGGAACTTTTTTCTATGTTCACTTTCCATCCGTGAGATCTGTGAAAGGCCAGAACGATGTCTGTGTGAGCCTTTGCCTTTGAAAGAGACGCTTGTATCAGAATGTCGTCCAAGTAAGGTGCCACTGCAATGCCCCTTGGTCTTAGAACCGCTAGAAGGGACCCGAGTACCTTTGTGAAAATCCTTGGAGCAGTGGCTAGCCCGAATGGGAGAGCCACAAACTGGTAATGTTTGTCCAGAAAGGCGAACCTTAGGAACTGATGATGATCTTTGTGGATAGGAATATGTAGATACACATCCTTTAGATCCACGGTAGTCATAAATTGACCCTCCTGGATTGTAGGTAAAATCGTTCGAATGGTTTCCATTTTGAACGATGGCACTCTGAGAAATTTGTTTAGGATCTTTAAATCCAGAATTGGTCTGAAAGTTCCCTCTTTTTTGGGAACCACAAACAGATTTGAGTAAAACCCCATTCCTTGTTCCACGGTTGGAACTGGGTGTATCACTCCCATTTTTAACAGGTCTTCTACACAATGTAAGAATGCCTGTCTCTTTATTTGGTTTAAAGATAAGTGAGACATGTGGAACCTTCATCTTGGGGGTAGTTCCTTGAATTCCAGAAGATAACCCTGAGAAACTATTTCTAGTGCCCAGGGATCCTGAACATCTCTTGCCCAAGCCTGAGCGAAGAGAGAGAGTCTGCCCCCTACTAGATCCGGTCCCGGATTGGGGGCTACTCCTTCATGCTGTTTTGTTAGCAGCAGCAGGTTTCTTGGCCTGCGTACCCTTGTTCCAGCCTTGCATCTGTTTCCAAGCTGGTTTGGTTTGCGAAGCATTACCCTCTTGTCTAGAGGCTGCAGAGTTGGAGACCGGTCCGTTCCTGAAATTGCGAAAGGAACGAAAATTAGACTTATTCTTGGCTTTGAAAGGCCTATCTTGTGGGAGGGCGTGGCCCTTACCCCCAGTGATGTCTGAGATAATCTCTTTCAATTCTGGCCCAAAAAGAGTTTTACCCTTGAAAGGGATATTAAGCAATTTTGTCTTGGAAGATACATCCGCTGACCAAGACTTTAGCCAGAGTGCTCTGCGCGCCACAATTGCAAACCCAGAATTTTTCGCCGCTAATCTAGCTAACTGCAAAGCGGCATCTAAAATAAAGGAATTAGCTAACTTAAGTGCGTGAACCCTGTCCAAAACCTCCTCATACGGAGTCTCTCTACTGAGCGACTTTTCTAGTTCCTCGAACCAGAACCACGCTGCTGTAGTGACAGGAATAATGCACGAAATAGGTTGCAGGAGGTAACTTTGCTGTACAAAAATCTTTTTCAGCAAACCCTCCAATTTTTTATCCATAGGATCTTTGAAAGCACAATTATCCTCGATAGGAATAGTAGTGCGCTTGGCTAGTGTAGAAACTGCCCCCTCGACCTTAGGGACTGTCTGCCATAAGTCCTTTCTGGGGTCGACCATAGGAAATAATTTCTTAAATATAGGAGGGGGAACAAAAGGTATGCCGGGCTTCTCCCACTCCTTATTCACTATGTCCGCCACCCGCTTGGGTATAGGAAAAGCGTCGGGGTGCACCGGAACCTCTAGGAACTTGTCCATCTTGCACAATTTTTCTGGAATGACCAGGTTGTCACAATCATCCAGAGTAGATAACACCTCCTTAAGCAGTGCGCAGAGATGCTCTAATTTAAATTTAAATGTCACAACATCAGGTTCTGCCTGTTGAGAAATTCTACCTGAATCTGAAATTTCCCCATCTGACAAAACCTCCCTCATGGCCCCTTCAGATTGGTGTGAGGGTATGACAGAGCAATTATCATCAGCGCCCTCCTGCTCTACAGTGTTTAAAACAGAGCAATCGCGCTTTCTCTGATATGCAGGCATTTTGGATAAAATATTTGCTATGGAGTTATCCATTACTGCCGTCAATTGTTGCATAGTAATAAGCATTGGCGCGCTAGAAGTACTAGGGGTCTCCTGCGTGGGCAAAACTGGTGTAGACACAGAAGGAGATGATGTAGAACTATGTCTACTCCCTTCATCTGATGAATCATCTTGGGCAACTTTACTATCTGTGGCAGTACTGTCCTTACTTTGTTTGGACGCTATGGCACAATTATCACACAATTTTGAAGGGGGAGACACATTGGCTTCCATACATACAGAACATAGTCTATCTGAAGGCACAGACATGTTAAACAGGCTTAAACTTGTCAATAAAGTACAAAAACCGTTTTTAAACAAAACCGTTACTGTCTCTTTAAATTTTAAACAGTGTACACTTTATTACTGAATATGTGAAAAACTATGAAGGAAATGTTCAAATTTAAACAAATTTTCACCACAGTGTCTTAAAGCATTCAAAGCATTGCACCCCAAATTTGAGACCTTTAACCCTTAAAATGAAGAAACCGGAGCCGGTTACAGTTTTAACCCCTCTACAGTCCCAGCTACAGCCTTTGCTGCGACTTTACCAAACCCAGAGGGTATACGATACCAGATGAAGCCTTCTAGGAACCTTTTCAACTACTTTCAGACCCACACACATGCAGCTGCATGTCCTGCTCTCAAAAGTAACTGCGCAGTAATGGCGTGAAAATGAGGCTCAGCCTACTACAGGGAAGGCCCTTCCTGACTGAAAAGGTGTCTAAACCAGTGCCTGACGTTAAAAAAACGTTCCCCAAAGTTTATAAGTGTGAATATCAACATCAAGCTTTATAAAATGCCCAAATAAAGCAATCGATCTTGCCCATAAAAATGTCTACCAGTTTTATAGCCCATATTAAACCCTTTATTCTGTTTGCTTTAGACTAAGAAAATGGCTTACCGGTCCCCATGAGGGGAAATGACAGCCTTCCAGCATTACACAGTCTTGTTAGAAATATGGCTAGTCATACCTTAAGCAGAAAAGTCTGCTAACTGTTTCCCCCAACTGAAGTTATTTCATCTCAACAGTCCTATGTGGAAACAGCAAACGATTTTAGTTACTGCTGCTAAAATCATATTCCACTCACAAACAGAACTCTTCATCTTTTTCTGTTTCAGAGTAAATAGTACATACCAGCACTATTTTAAAATAACAAATTCTTGATAGTAGAATAAAAAACTACAACTAAACACCACATACTCTTCACCATCTCCGTGGAGATGTTGCCTGTGCAACGGCAAAGAGAATGACTGGGGTGGGCGGAGCCTAGGAGGGACTATATGGACAGCTTTTGCTGTACTCTTTGCCATTTCCTGTTGGGGAAGAGATATTCCCACAAGTTATGGATGACGCCGTGGACCGGACACACCAATGTTGGAGAAAACACTTTAAAACAAGTTAACAAGCAATATAAAAAAACGTTACTGTGCCTTTAACCCCTTAATGGCCGGACCATTTTTCAAATTTCTTACCCTTCATGACAATGGCTATTTTTACATTTCTGCACTGTTTGTGTTTAGCTGTAATTTTCCTCTTATTCATTTACTGTACCCACACATATTATATACCGTTTTTCTCGCCATTACATGAACTTTCTAAAGATACCATTATTTTCATCATATCTTATAACTTACTATAAAAAAAATATAAAGTATGAGGAAAAAATGGAAAAATCACACCTTTTCTAAATTTGACCCCCAAAATCTATTACACATCTACAACCACCAAAAAAAACCATGCTAAATAGTTGTCCTGAGTTTAGAAATACCCAATGTTTATATGCCCCTTGCTTTTTTTGCAAAGTTATAGAGCAATAAGTACAAGTAGCACACTGCTATTTCCAAAACATTTTTTTTCAAAACTAGAGATAGTTACATTGGAACACTGATATCTGTCAGGAATCACTGAATAATCCTTCACATGTATATATTTTTAAAAAGAAGACAACCTAAGGTATTAAACTTGGGGTATTTTGACTCTCTTCATGCAACCATTTTAGCACCAATCAATGCCAAAGTTTTAAAAGAAAAAAAATAAGTGGTGAATTTTTGACAAAATAGCAATTTAAGAATACATGTACTGAGAATGTTAAGGGTTACTACCAAATAACACCCCAATATGTGTTCAGCAACATCTCCTGAGTACAGTGATACCACCCATGTATAGGTGTGTCGGGTTCTCTGGGGGCTAAAAGGCCTTATTTTTAGGTAGTGCATTCCAGTTTTCCAACTTGGAATTTTCACATCTGTCATCATGCACCCATTTCCTATTTGGAACATTTCTGAAGCCAGCCAATGTAATTTACCCCCAACAAACCATATATTTTTGAAAAGTAGACACCCTAGGGTATTTCAAATGCTGGTATTTTAACACTTTCCATGCACGAATTCAACCACCAGTCTTTGTCAAACATATGGGTAGTCATTGTTTTGTGTTATTTTTCATACACTTTGTACTTTAGGCATGGATTCTCAATTCCTGTTATGTGTTACTGTAAAAAAACACCTCAATATGTATTCAACAACATCTCCTGAGTACAGTGATACCCCCCATGTATAGGTGTGTTGGGTTCCCTGGGGGCTAAAAGGCCTTATTTTTAGGGGGCGCATTCCAGTTTTCCAACTTGAAATTTTCACATCTGTCATCATGCACCCATGTCCTATTTGGAACATTTCTGAAGCCAGCCAATGTAATTTACCCCCAACAAACCATATATTTTTGAAAAGTAGACACCCTAGGGTATTTCAAATGCTGGTATTTTAACACTTTCCATGCACTAATTCAAGCACCAGTCTTTGGCAAACTTTTGGGTAGTCATTTTTTTGTGTTATTTTTCATACACATTGTACTTTAGGCATGGATTCTCAATTCCTGTTGTGTTACTGTCAAAAAACACCTCAATGTGTGTTCAACAACATCTCCTGAGTACAGTGATACCACCCATGTATAGGTGTGTTGGGTTCCCTGGGGGCTAAAAGGCCTTATTTTTAGGTGGCGCATTCCAGTTTTCCAACTTGAAATTTTCACATCTGTCATCATGCACCCATGTCCTATTTGGAACATTTCTGAAGCCAGCCAATGTAATTTACCCCCAACAAACCATATATTTTTGAAAAGTAGACACCCTAGGGTATTTCAAATGCTGGTATTTTAACACTTTCCATGCACTAATTCAATCGCCAGTCTTTGGAGAAAGTGTGTAGTGGTATTTTTATTTTTACACACACATTGCTTTTTGGCTGTGATTTTGGAGAACGTGGTAAAAGTTATTGCAATAAAACAGTCCAGGTTGTTTTCTGTAAGACCTCCTGAGTACACCTATGCCCCCCATGTATAGGTTTGCCAGGATTTTGGGAAGGTTCTGTTACAATTTTATGACTTGCAATTTTAGTTAAAAGTGAGAGTATTTCTTCTGATAGGCCTATCTTTAGTTTGGGGCCAAGCGCATACCCCAGGACTATTTATTGTCATGAAAGTTTATATATTTGAAATGTAGACACCCCAAGGTATTGTATATGGAGTGTTTTGATGCATTTGATGGAACCCTTTTAGCAAAAAAAAATGGAGACAGTGTATGGTGGTAATTTTTTAATTTTCAGTTTTACATTGTTTGACTATAATTTAGGAGAGCCTGTTGTAAGTTATTGCATAAAAAAACAATACAGGTTGTTTTCTATAAGACCTCCTGAGTACACCTATGCCCCCCATGTATAGGTTTGCCAGAAGTTTGGGAAGGTTCTGTTAGAATTTTATGTCTTGTAATTTTAGTTAAAAGTGAGAGTATTTCTTCTCATAGGCATATCTTTAGTTTGGGGCCAATCGCATACCCCAGGTCTATTTATTGGCATGAAAGTGGATATATTTGAAATGTTGACACCCCAAGGTATTGTATATGGAGTGCTTTGATGCCTTTGATGGAACCGTTTTAGCCAAACAAATTGGAGACAGTGTATGGTGGTAATTTTTCAATTTTCAGTTTTACACACACACTGCTTTTTTACTCTAATTTAGGAGATCCTGTTGTAAGTTATTGCAAAGAAAAAGTCTGGAGCAGTAAAAGTTAAAAATAAAAATAAATTCAGGAACAGTAAATGTAAAAAAAATTAAAATTTCACCAATGTATGGTAGCGTTTAAAGCAGTCACCAATGCAGAGTCCAGGTTGTCCAGGGCAATCAGGACAGTAGAATGCGGTATCCTTTCTCAGCCACCTTTTATAGCAGACTCTGCATCTTTTTTGTGGTTTCTGCTGTGTGGTAGTATGAGGAGCAGGTGCATCTTGGTACAAAATCACCGAAATGACCTGGAGCTGGAACTGCAAAAAAGTGAGTTTCATTTCGGGATTTGCTTTTTTGTTCAACAAGAAAGCGTTGTAGGTTGCAATTTGCATAAGATAAATTGCAACCTTTTTGTACCAGGCCCTTGTCTTCCGCATAATTAGGTAGGGTTGAAGCAGCTGATCTGCCAGATCAACCCCACCCATATGCCGGTTATAGGCCTTGATGCACACTGGCTTGTTTGTGACCTCAGCTGTGCCACGTACAGAGACCTCCACAGTCCTTTCAGTGTGGATGGTGCTGAGAAGGTATACATCCTTCTTGTCTCTATATTTGACTGCCAAGAGCTCCTCTTGGCGCAGAGCTGAGGTCTCCCCCCCTTCGTAGCCGGGTGCGTGACAGTTGCTCTGGGAATCCTATGCGGTTCTTACGGATAGTACCGCAAGCTACTGTATCAAAACAATACAGTAGTTTGAATAAAAGGACACTTGTATAGAAATAATCAAGATACAAGTGGTACCCTTTGTTCATTAGGGGTTGAATTAGGTCCCAGACAATCTTGCCACTGGTTCCCATATGTTCTGGGCAACCTGGAGGGTCAAGCTGGGTATCCTTTCCCTCATACACCCGGAAGGCCTGAGTATACCCACTGTCGCTCTCACAGAGCTTATACACTTTCACTCCATACCTGGAGCGCTTGGAAGGAATATACTGCTTGAATCCCAGCCTTCCCTTATACTTCATCAGGGATTCATCTACGCAGATATTCTTTCCAGGTGTATAAGCCTCTGCAAACCTGGCAGTGAAGTGGGTTATCAGGGGGCGGATCTTGTACAGCCTGTCAAATTGGGGATGCTCCCTAGGGAGGCAAAGGCTGTTGTCATTAAAATGCATGAAACGAAGTATCATTTCATACCTTTGCCTAGGCATAGACTGTCTGTAAATGGGGGTACAGCAGATGGGGCTAGTGCTCCAGTAGGAGCGGATGGATGGCTTCTTGATTATGCCCATCAGCATTGTGAGTGCCCAGAATTTTAGAAATTCTGTCACGTCAATGGGGGCCCATTGCTGCTTTGCCCAAAAAGACTGAGGCTTAGCAGCACGGAATTGCTGGGCATACACATTAGTTTGGGAGACAATGTTCCCCAAAACATCATCCCCCATAAAAAGCTGCATAAATTGAAGGGGGGTAAATCCTGTGACATCCAGATTGATGCCAGGATTTTCTGTGAAAGGAGGGATATCTGGCCTCTGGAGATTAGGCACTACCCACTCCTCAGCAGCTGGAGCAACACGTCTCCTTCTGGCAGGGGGCTCAGAAGCCACAGATACATCACTAGCACTAGATTCATTTCTAGATACACTTATTTCACTAGATAATGTATCTGAGCACTGACCAGGGTCAAAATCAGAGCCTGCGTCAGAGGCAGAGGCCTCAGAATCTGAAGCCAGGATGGCATAAGCCTCGTCAGCAGTATAAAAACGCTGTGCCA
>NC_069499.1:189345216-189388787 GCF_027579735.1 Bombina bombina
TTACACTAACGAAATTTTTACAGTGTATGTAACAAGTCAGCAGAGCATTGCACCCACTTGCAAATGGATGATTAACCCCTTAATACCAAAAACGGAATAATAAATGACAAAAAACGTTTTTTAAACACAGTCACAACAACTGCCACAGTCTACTGTGGTTGTTACCCTCCTCAAACACGACTTTGAAGCCTTTTGAGCCCTTCAGAGATGTTCTGTATCATGCAGAAGGAAGCTGAGTGTCTCAGTCTGTAATTCTATCTGCACAGAAAAGCACTAAAATAGGCCCTTCCCACTCATATTGCAACAGTGGAAAGCCTCAGGAAACAGTTTCTAGGCAAAAATCAAGCCAGCCATGTGGAAAAAAACTAGGCCCCAATAAGTTTTGTCACCAAACATATATAAAAACGATTAACATGCCAGCAAACGTTTTATATTACACCTTTATAAGAGTATGTATCTCTGTTAATAAGCCTGATACCAGTCACTGCATTTAAGGCTTAACTTACATTAATCCGGTATCAGCAGCATTTTTCTAGCAAATTCCATCCCTAGAAATATGTTAACTGCACATACCTTATTGCAGGAAAACCTGCACGCCATTCCCCCTCTGAAGTTACCTCACTCCTCAGAATATGTGAGAACGGCAGTGGATCTTAGTTACTTCTGCTAAGATCATAGAAATCACAGGCAGATTCTTCTTCTAATGCTGCCTGAGATGAAACAGTACACTCCGGTACCATTTAAAAATAACAAACTTTTGATTGAAGTGAAAAAACTAACTATAATACACCACTCTCCTCTTACTACGTCCATCTTTGTTGAGAGTTGCAAGA
The DNA here is from genome assembly GCF_027579735.1 of Bombina bombina. Classification (NCBI taxonomy): domain Eukaryota; kingdom Metazoa; phylum Chordata; class Amphibia; order Anura; family Bombinatoridae; genus Bombina; species Bombina bombina. The sequence continues at coordinate 189,346,050 of NC_069499.1, forward strand.
GAATGACTGGATATGGCAGTGAGGGGAGGAGCTATATAGCAGCTCTGCTGTGGGTGATCCTCTTGCAACTTCCTGTAGGGAAGGAGAATATCCCACAAGTAATGGATGATCCGTGGACTGGATACACTTAACAAGAGAAATTAGCATATGAACCTCCTAGAATTAGCTTTCAACTAAGAATACCAAGAGAACAAAGTAAAATTGGTGATCAAAGTAATTGGAAAATTGTTTGATTATTCCCTATTTAAATCATGATTTTTTTTTGTGGACTTGACTGTCCCTTTAAATACCTCCCCGCACTTCCCTCATCCCCCAGTCATTCTGCCGAGGGAACAAGGAACAGTAGAAGAAATATCAGGGTGAAAAGGTGCCAGAAGAACAAAAATAACAGACGCCCCACAGAAAAATACGGGCGGGAGCTGTGGACTCTTTCCATCTGAAGAAAAGAAACTTATCAGGTAAGCATAATGTAAGTTTTTCTTCATAAATGGAAAGAGTCCACAGCTATAGAGGACACAATGCAAAAACACACCCCTTACTAAAGTAAAAAGTAAGGGAACAAGCTACCGTATTCTTTCACAAAGAAGAGAAGACTCAAGGCGCTGCTCATCTTATCAACCTCAAAAGTAGGAAGGCTGAGTAGACCTCGTCGGGGATCAAACTTGTAACCCTCTGTTTGCTACAGTGTCCGGCTAGCATAAGGAACTCAAGACCGACAGAGACCCACCAGTCTCAAAGAAACAGGGGAAGTCAACGTCCAGACCCCAGAAATACAGAAACTACGGGATAAGGCTGGGAGTCTGAAACAGAGAGGATCTTCCCCTAACAGTGCAACCGCACTCTAAAAAGCAACTGAAGACGAAAGTCCCCAAGTTGCAAAAAGGTAGCTCAGAATACCGAAATATTCAGAAACGAAAACTCGTGCAGCAAGCTCAGATATGTCCGAGAAAAAACACCTAAAGCAAAAACACTGCACGCTGCAGTCATGTAAATATGACTCTGAAACTTAAATACTTGCAGGGCAAGCAGAAAGCAGCTGAAGATAGGATCATTCAGATTGCTAAGTATCCACTAACCAGTGGATAACATCGCAGGCTAAGAGCCGCCAGAGTCCTTCCCACAAGCCTTGAACATGGAGAAAGGAGAAACCTTAAGAGGCTTACTGTTCATTGAATGCTCCGAGGATGAATCTAGCAGAGCAACAGATCTCAGATCCTGCTCCAACACCGGGCCAGCCCAAGCGACAGACATGACTGATAGACAAGGGGTGCAGAAAGACCTCAACCACAAGCCCCCAGGGAATGGAAAGAAAAAAGGGGGGACTCATCCACCCCAACAGAGCTTGAGTGCCAGCCCAATCCGCTCCTCCAAAAAAAAGGCACTCCCAAGGAGAACCCCCTGGGACCTGAAACAGAAAAAAGTACAATCAATCTATAGGAAGATCTGTCATAGCTCTCTTATAGAGTCTCTACGTAGAGATCAAATTCCAACAGGTGGAACAGAGCCCACGGAGCAGCAGATGCTGCCTCTTACAGAAATAAACCACCTGATCTAACCTCCTACACACAGGGCAGGACAAAGACCCTCCAGAGAGAGGAAACCCCAGCTCATAAGGAAGACAAACTATCCCCTCAAAAAGGGCACAGATAAGAACAGCGTACATGTCCACAAGACATAAAGCCATAGTATGATCAAAACACGGACCAAATGAAAAAATCCTCAAGACACCACTGTTGACCCAACAGAGAAAAACCTTCCCATGAAGAGGAGCACAGTCTGTCCGAAGGACAAGTCAGGCCTTATAGTTTATAACCAGTACCCGAAGGTAACCAGTCCACAGGATCATAAGTCTCCAGACATCCAAGAAGGATCCAAGACAAGAACCCTGGACCCAGAATCGTCCTAGAACGAACGACACCCCCAGGGAACACAAGATACCCCGTCTGAAGCAATCAGACTCACAGGGGATGAGAAATGGAAAACCCGGTGAACTGGTACAGGACTCACTCGTAATACCCAGCCCAAAAGGAACAGAACACCTTTATCAGGAGGTCAACCCCCCCCCCCCCACAAGATGCTAGGCCGCGACAAAGTCACACAATTTCTCTAGAGCCCAAAAGGTCCCAAGGGCAACACAAGGGAAATGAGACCGAGAACAGAGTCAACTGAAAGAGAGAGTAGAAAGAAAGGCTAGTCTCCATAATCCTTTCAGATTAACGTTTCAGAGAACCACACCTCCTATCGCCCTTAAATGGAGACAAAGCCGCCAGAAAAACCGGACGAAGTCCAGAAAGTCTCGACCCAAAGGAAGAGAACCTCTAAAAGGAACAAGTCCTAAAAGGAGACTTACAAAGAGACCATGAAAGGCAAAACCGTAAGAACGGCGGTATGAAGGACCTAAATCCTCCAAGCCTCCAACCCACAACGGGAAGGAACACTCTAGTTCCTGGAAAAAAAAAAAATCGGAAACGACTGAGCATATCGCCCCGGATCTCAACAGAGTCCCGGCCCACTAGCATGAAAGGCGAATGAGGACTGACCCCATGACCCTAAGCAACCACGGACCCTCAAGTCCTCTCAGGATGCCAACTGAAGCTTAAAAAAAAGAAAATAAAGTAAAAAACACAAATCATATTGTGATCACAAGCCGCCCTCACCGGACATAAAAAGGCGCCACGTGTCTAAACTAGGCCTCAAAGACAGAACGATTTGTACCCAGTCAGGACCAGACTAAAACCAAGGGCCCCAGCACTGTCAAGGCCACATAGAGAGTCTCCCCCCGAGATGGAGGGATAAAGAACAGTCAGACAGACTTTTGTAAACAGTGCGACCACAAAATCACGAGGATCAATTCCAGAGAAGAAAGTTCCCGAAGGAAACATCAGACCAAATAAAAATCATCCTCACCGGATGAAAATAAAAGATAAGGAAACCCGTAGGACCAGCCTAACAGGGGTCAGAGACTTCCAAGATCAGAACTGCAAAAGGATACACAAATAAAGACTATAAGAAGATTACTTCATCCCCTTATGTCTATGCATGCAACCAAGTTGAAGATTAAGACTGAGAATCCCCAGACCCATTAAGAGTGGTTTCCTCCAGCAAAGCCAAAAACGTGCCTTCATAGAACACGAAGGCACACCAGTCTATAACGAAAGGCGCAACATACCTCCGCCGGGGAAAAAAGAAGACACCAGCCCCGAAGGTTGACCCCCTGAGGCCTCAGGGGAAGTTGCTCCCTTGGAGGGCTGAACTGGACCAGACGATCCCACGCCTCACCAGCCCCGGTTTATGGAACATGGACAATATCGTAAGCAAACTACCGGGATGTGCAGATGCCTCAGTGCCAAAGATATGGCCATGCGGAACTGTGTCGTAACCTCCGGTGGGAACAGGCCACACTCCCTAGAAGGATAAGTAGTGTCTGGGTTACCTGCATGTGTAGTAAGAGGTGGTGGTAGGGAACTCATCTCTTGAGAAATAGAATCCCCAGAGACGGATGGCTCAGTGGGCACCTGATTCCCGATCCAGAGGAACAGAGCACTCAAGAACGGCATTCAGAACATAACTGATGGGCATGTATCACCGGGCCAATTCATATTCTTCGCAAAAAGTAGAGTCTGAATGAGAGACATCCGTCTCAAAAAAAAAAAAAAAATCAGAATCCTCCATAACTGGGACACTAAATAAAAAATGGACCAATAAGAAAATCTAAACAGCACCTTAAACCCCCAATGGCTGGTGCACTCACCACCTCCAGAGAACCAGACACCAGTGGACCAGGAATTCTCCGTCACCACACGGTCAGGAAAGCGGAAATGGGGTAACAATGTAAACCGTGCAGTCCATGCAAAAGCGCGCCCGATCATAAAGGCTGCGTCACTAGACATAGGCCGTTATGTTCCAAAATAGCCATGAGCCGGAGCAACACTACACAGTAGCAGACAGAATCAGACAGAATCACATAAACATGATTATAAACCCTCCTGTTCAATAACACCCTTCAGGAGATATTAACCCTTGATTCCTAGATACAAAAAGGAGCCTCACTGAGACCCTATGTTAAAGTTATCCTCGAAAGCTTGTAGCCCCTCTCGGATAAACAGTTGTAATTACAATACATCCATGATGAAAGTAAAATGAAACGATCTTACCGGAATCTACCCCGTGGACCAGGAACACGGCCCTTCAAGTGACAGATAGTAGCGTCACTTCTGCCATGGACTTGAGAGAAAAAAGCAGGCAGCGAAACTCGTCAACGCTCATTGCTTGTGGAGCTGTTAAGACTCCAAGGAGGAGAAATTGACTTAATGACAAGCTTAATACGAACCAAAGCCTGTACAAAACAATGAACATCAGGATGATTAGCAATCTTTCTGTGAAAAAGTACAGAAAGAGCAGAGATTTGTCCTTTCAAGGAACTTGCAGACAAACCTTTTTCCAAACCATCCTGAAGAAACTGTAAAATTCTAGGAATTCTAAAAGAATGCCAAGAGAATTTATGTGAAGAACACCAAGAAATGTAAGTCTTCCAAACTCGGTAATAGATCTTTCTAGACACAGATTTACGAGCCTGTAACATAGTATTAATCACTGAATCAGAGAAACTTCTATGACTAAGTATTAAGCGTTCAATCTCCATACCTTCAAATTTAATGATTTGAGATGCTGATGGAAAAATGGGCCTTGAGAGAGAAGGTCTGGCCTTACCGGAAGTGTCCAAGGTTGGCAACTGGCCATCCAAACAAGATCCGCATATCAAAACCTGTGTGGCCATGCTGGAGCCACCAGCAGTACAAACGAACGCTCCATTAGGATTTTGGAAATCACTTTTGGAAGAAGAACTAGGGGCGGAAAGATATAAGCAGGTTGAAAATTCCAAGGAAGTGACAACGCGTCCACCGCTTCCGCCTGAGGATCCCTGGATCTGGACAGATAGCTGGGATGTTTCTTGTTTAGATGAGAGGCCATCAGATCTATTTCTGGAAGTCCCCAGATTTGAACAATCTGAAGAAATACCTCTGGGTGAAGAGACCATTCGCCCTGATGTAACGTCTGGCGACTGAGATAATCCGCTTCCCAATTGTCTATACTTGGTATGTGAACCGCAGAAATTAGACAGGAGCTGGATTCCGCCCATACAAGTATCCAAGATACTTCTTTCATAGCCTGAGGACTGTGAGTCCCCCCTTGATGATTGACATATGCCACGGTTGTGACATTGTCTGTCTGAAAACAAATAAACGAGTCTCTCTTCAGAAGAGGCCAGAACTGAAGAGCTCTGAAAATCGCACGGAGTTCCAAAATGTTGATTGGTAATCTCGCCTCCTGAGTTTCCCAAACCCCCTGCACTGTCAGAGATCCCCATACAGCTCCCCAACCTGAAAGACTCGCATCTGTTGAGATCACAGTCCAGGTTGGACGAACAAAAGAGGCCCCTTGAATTAAACGATGGTGATCCAACCACCAAGTCAGAGAAGATCGAACATTGGGATTTAAGGATATTAATTGTGATATCTTTGTATAATCCCTGCACCACTGGTTCAGCATACAAAGCTGGAGAGGTCTCATGTGAAAACGAGCAAAAGGGATCGTGTCCGATGCAGCAGTCATGAGACCTAGAATTTCCATGCACAAAGCTACCGAAGGGAATGATTGAGACTGAAGGTTTCGACAAGCTGAAACTAATTTCAGACGTCTCTTTTCTGTTAGAGACAAAGTCATGGACACTGAATCTATTTGGAAACCCAAAAAGGTTACCCTTGTCTGAGGAATCAAGGAACTCTTTGGTAAATTGATCCTCCAACCATGTCTTTGAAGAAACAACATAAGTTGATTCGTATGAGATTCTGCAGAATGTAAAGACTGAGCAAGTACCAAGATATCGTCCAAATATGGAAATACTGCAATACCCTGTTCTCTGATTACAGAGAGAAGGGCACCGAGAACCTTTGAAAAGATCCTTGGAGCTGTTGCTAGGCCAAACGGAAGAGCAACAAACTGATAATGCTTGTCTAGAAAAGAGAATCTCAGAAACTGATAGTGATCTGGATGGATAGGAATATGAAGATATGCATCCTGTAAGTCTATTGTAGACAAATAATGCTCTTGCTGAACAAAAGGCAGAATAGTCCTTATAGTCACCATTTTGAATGTTGGTATCCTTACATAACGATTCAATATTTTTAGATCCAGAACTGGTCTGAAGGAATTCTCCTTCTTTGGTACAATGAACAGATTTGAGTAAAACCCCAGACCCCGTTCCAGAACTGGAACTGGCACAATTACCCCAGCCGACTCCAGGTCTGAAACACATTTCAGAAACGCCTGAGCCTTTACTGGGTTTACTGGAAAGCGTGAGAGAAAAAATCTTCTCACAGGCGGTCTTACCTTGAAACCTATTCTGTACCCTTGTGAAACAATGTTCTGAATCCAAAGACTTTGAATCTAATTGATCCAAACATCTTTGAAAAATCGTAACCTGTCCCCTACCAGCTGTGCTGGAATGAGGGCCGCACCTTCATGTGGATTTGGGAGCTGGTTTTGACTTTCTAAAAAGCTTGGATTTATTCCAGATTACGGAAACTGTTCCTTTAGGGGAAGGGTCAGGCTTTTGTTCCTTATTCTGACGAAAGGAACGAAAACGATTAGCAGCCCTATGTTTACCTTTAGATTTTTTGTCCTGAGGCAAAAAGGCTCCCTTCTAACTGAGAACCAAATAATTTATTACCTTGGAAAGAAAGAGAAAGCAACGTTGACTTAGAAGTCATATCTGCATTCCAAGATTTAAGCCATAAAGCTCTTCTAGCTAAAATAGCTAAAGACATATACCTGACATCAATTCTAATGATATCGAAAATGGCATCACAAACAAAGTTATTAGCATGTCGAAAAAGTTTAATAATGCTATAAGCATTATGGTCTGACACTTGTTGCGCTAAAGCCTACAACCAGAAAGTGGAAGCTGCAGCAACATCAGCCAAAGAAATAGCAGGTCTGAACATAAATAAGCCTTCCTTAGAAAGGATTCAAGCTTCCTATCTAAAGGATCCTTAAAAGAAGTACTATCTGCCATAGGAATAGTAGAACGTTTAGCAAGAGTAGAGATAGCCCCATCAACTTTGGGGATTTTTCCCCAAAACTCTAATCTATCAGATGGCAAAGGGTACAATTTCTTAAACCTTGGAGAAGGAGTAAATGAAGTACCCAGACTATTCCATTCCCTAGAAATTACTTCTGAAATAGCATCAGGAACTGGAAAAACTTCTGGAATAACTACATGAGGTTTAAAAACTGAATTTAAATGCTTATTAGTTTTAATATCAAGAGGACTAGACTCCTCCATATCTAATGCAATCAACACTTCTTTAAGTAAAGAACGAATAAACTCCATCTTAAACAAATATGAAGATTTATCAGTGTCAATATCTGAGGCAGAATCTTCTGAACCAGATAGATCTTCATCAGAAATAGATAAGTCAGAATGATGGCGGTCATTTAAAAATTCATCTGAAATATGTGAAGTTTTAAAAGACCTCTTACGTTTACTAGAAGGAGGAATTACAGACAGAGCCTTCCGAATAGAATTAGAAACACATTCTTTTACATTAACAGGAACATCCTGAACATTAGATGTTGAAGGAACAACAACAGGTAATGGATTATTACTAATGGAAATATTATCTGCGTTTGATAGTTTATCATGACAACTAAGACAAACTACAGCCGGAGGAACAGTTACCAAAAGTTTACAACAAATGCACTTGGCTTTGGTAGAACCGACATCAGGCAGCATCTTTCCAGAAGTAGATTCTGATCCAGGGTCAGGTAGTGACATCTTGCAATATGTAATAGAAAAAACAACATATAAAGCAAAATTATCAAATTCCTTAAATGGCAGTTTCAGGAATAGGAAAAAATGCAAAACAAAACAAGCCTCTAGAAACCAGAAGCAGCTAAAAAGTGAGACTGAAATAATGTGAAAAAAACTGGCGCCAAGAATGACGCCCATATTTTTTGGCGCCAAAAACGTCCGCAACACACACGTCAAAAAATGAAGCAATCAAGTGAAAACTTACGGCGTCAACTATGACGCCGGAAATGACAAAATTTTTGCGCCAAAAAAGTCTCGCACCAAGAATGACGCAATAAATTGAGGCATTTTCTGCACCCGAAAGCCTAACAGCCCGCAATTTAGAAAAAAATTCAATTGAAAATTGAAATTTTTAAGGTAAGCAAAAATATAATTCATATGCATTTTCCCCAAAAAATTAAACTGACAGTCTGAAAGAAGGAATACTAATTATCCTGAATCATGGCAAATATAAGTTTAACACATATATTTAGAACTTTACATATAAAGTGCCCAACTATAGCTTAGAGTGTCATGAATAGAAATAAGATTTACTCACCCTAAGACACTCATCTACATATAGTAGATCGCTAAACCAGTACTGAAACGAGAATCAGTAGAGGTAATGGTATATAAGAGTATATCAGCGATCTGAAAAGGGAGGTAGGAGAAGAAATCTCTACTAACGATAACAGAGAACCTATGAAATAGATCCCCTAGAGGAAGACCATGGTATTCAAATAGGCAATACTCTCTTCACATCCCTCTGACATTCACTGCACTCTGAGAGGAAAACTGGGCTTCAGCCTGCTGCGAAGCGCATATCAATGTAGAAATCTAGCACAAACTTACTTCACCACCTCCATGGGAGGCAAAGTTTGTAAAACTGAATTTTGGGTGTGGTGAGGGGTGTATTTATAGGCATTTTGAGGTTTGGGAAACTTTGCCCCTCCTGGTAGGAATGTATATCCCATACATCACTAGCTCATGGACTCTTGCCAATTACATGAAAGAAAAAACAAATCTACAAAACATCTGAATGCACGTTTACAATTTATTATTTTCAAAAAATAACACTTAATAATTGGACACATTTAGAGAGAGAGAAGGGGAGGGGCCAAGATAAGCTATTGCTAGCCAATCACAGTGATCATCAGTGAAATATTACAAGCCATTGTTTGTTAATAGTGATTACATGGCCATGGGGCAATTGTTTTGGTATTGCCCAATGAGCCTACTAGCATGCTAGTATCAAGGCTCCACTTTCTGGTTGTCACAGTAATTGCATATATAGTAACTGTTGACTGCTACTGTATTGTTCAAGCTACTTTCAAGGTTAGTGTAGACCAATGGTAGAATAACCAGACTTGCCTACCTCCTAATTGCACCTCTCACAATTGTGCAATTGATTTAAAAAGATTTAAAAGAAACAAGGGGTGGAGGCGGCGCCAAAAGAGGCGATCTAGCACTTTGAAAAAAAAAAAATTTTTAAAAACCTGGGTAGGTATCGAATCTAAATAGTCTAATAATAACTATATCTGTTATACATATCCCCAATAAATCAGAATGAATACAATTAGACCTTATGATTAAAATAATTCAATATGTATTTCTCTAGACTAACCCAAACCACTTTTTATCAGATTTTGAACTTCTTAGGAAATTCTTAAAAAATTCTTAAAAAAATGCAAGGTGCTGCAGGTTTCAATATCAAATAACAAATTTTATTACACAAAATCCTGATAATTCTAGAAAAATTCGGAATATTCAAATAAGTATAAAATCACTTAAATACTGTGACACCGGTGTCCATTAATCTAAAAAATGAAAAATAAAAAAATAATAAATGAGAATTTAAAATTACTAATGTCCTTAAAAGACTTTCGAGCAAACTTTAAACAAATAAATGTAACGCTCTAATCAGGTTCTAGAACAGTTTCCAACCACTATGTATAGCTGTTAGCAAAAAACCAGTATTTGGAACTCTGTGCATTAATACTCAATGTAGACTGTGAAAAAAAGCCTTAAATAAAGCTATTGTGTTGTTATAAAAACAACCAGACTGGTTAACAATTGCGGTAACTTCTTATGGCAGTAACACAGTTCTTTATATATAAAAGCGCTATTGGGAGTCTGTTTGCAGCAATGTTAGTTTGATCATATAAGTGCTGTTTTATAACATTCTTCCGTGAGGGCTTTTAGAATCTCCTAGGTGGCAATGGCTGTAATAGCTTCCACAGGTGCAAACCAGTGCTTCAGCACCTCAACGGCAATCAGTGAGTCTTTTGAAAATACATTCAGAGTACCTTTAATAAGTGCTGGTAGTCTTCTCTTGGTATCCTTAGTGTGCACACTAGTAGAAGAAACGGTTGATCTGTACTCCTACCGTATAGCCAGGTCCTCCAAGTCTTACTGGCGTGACGGTTCTGGGAGTGAATGTGAATGTGTCTCTGTAGTCTTTTTCCTTTCTGCAGGGCTGGATAATAGACAAGTCTACGCGTTTCAGCTCACCAGGGAGCCTTTGTCAAGATCTTGACAAAGGCTCCCTGGTGAGCTGAAACGCGTAGACTTGTCTATTATCCAGCCCTGCAGAAAGGAAAAAGACTACAGAGACACATTCACATTCACTCCCAGAACCGTCACGCCAGTAAGACTTGGAGGACCTGGCTATACGGTAGGAGTACAGATCAACCGTTTCTTCTACTAGTGTGCACACTAAGGATACCAAGAGAAGACTACCAGCACTTATTAAAGGTACTCTGAATGTATTTTCAAAAGACTCACTGATTGCCGTTGAGGTGCTGAAGCACTGGTTTGCACCTGTGGAAGCTATTACAGCCATTGCCACCTAGGAGATTCTAAAAGCCCTCACGGAAGAATGTTATAAAACAGCACTTATATGATCAAACTAACATTGCTGCAAACAGACTCCCAATAGCGCTTTTATATATAAAGAACTGTGTTACTGCCATAAGAAGTTACCGCAATTGTTAACCAGTCTGGTTGTTTTTATAACAACACAATAGCTTTATTTAAGGCTTTTTTTCACAGTCTACATTGAGTATTAATGCACAGAGTTCCAAATACTGGTTTTTTGCTAACAGCTATACATAGTGGTTGGAAACTGTTCTAGAACCTGATTAGAGCGTTACATTTATTTGTTTAAAGTTTGCTCGAAAGTCTTTTAAGGACATTAGTAATTTGAAATTCTCATTTATTATTTTTTTATTTTTCATTTTTTAGATTAATGGACACCGGTGTCACAGTATTTAAGTGATTTTATACTTATTTGAATATTCCGAATTTTTCTAGAATTATCAGGATTTTGTGTAATAAAATTTGTTATTTGATATTGAAACCTGCAGCACCTTGCATTTTTTTAAGAATTTTTTAAGAATTTCCTAAGAAGTTCAAAATCTGATAAAAAGTGGTTTGGGTTAGTCTAGAGAAATACATATTGAATTATTTTAATCATAAGGTCTAATTGTATTCATTCTGATTTATTGGGGATATGTATAACAGATATAGTTATTATTAGACTATTTAGATTCGATACCTACCCAGGTTTTTAAAAAATTTTTTTTTTTCAAAGTGCTAGATCGCCTCTTTTGGCGCCGCCTCCACCCCTTGTTTCTTGCTACTGTATTGTTGCTGGTATAGATGGACTTACTGCTTGGTAGAGATAATTTTAACCTTTATATATACTTTTATGGTTTGACATCTTTTAACTGTTGCTGAAGGAGCTGGAAAATCCGGATTTCTGATTTCCTGGATCCATATGTTGACAGCGAGACAGAGGGGGAAACTGTCAGCAAGATGTTCAAATGTGACGGGTATTAGAAAAAATACTCGAAATTCAAGCTTGCCAGAGAGTGCATATTCTGCCAGGCCCGGGCACCTTACTTATTACACACCTATGAGATCCTTTGTTTGTTTACCTCTTTACAGATACCCCTAAAAGCAGTATGTATCTCATCAATGAAGGCACCTCACTGACAGGCATGGAATCATGAGGACACTGTGTACGGTGCTGGTCGTTAAGGGGTTAAACCACCTTCAAGCTTGACAGATACTCCCAGGGAGCGTATTAAATTATATAAAAACATTTATTTTTAATGCAAGTCGTCTGCAATGTAGCACTTAATTGCTGATATACATTTTAAAATGCACAGTATACATTGTGTGTATAAATCTATTACAACAAATGGTAGATATATGTTGTGCATGTTGTAGCAGGAGCATATAAAGACCTTATTGTATATACACACCTTTTGCAATGTGACACTTAAATTGATGTAAATGTGCAAAAACAAAATGCTCTGTGTCAGACATTGAACACCTCACTTCATAGGGACAAGCAACCCTTTTAAATATAAGGAAATCTTTACAGGACTTTCCCTATAGCAGTGGCTTACTAACCAGAGATGCCTCCTTTCGTCTTAATAATAAATTATACTTTAGAAAAGCCTAATTATCCAAGCAACTGTCTTTCTGGTTATGCCTTTTATGGATCTTTGTATTATACTTCTTGGAAAAAAGTTTAATAAAAACGATTTTCAACATATATATAAGGAAGTTTACCATTTCAAAAGGGCTGCATTTACCTCTATAATGCCAGTGATTACCACAAAACTCAGCTCTTGCTAATGATTGGATTAGTGGCAGTTACTGCTCAGGTAAAGCTGTATGCGAAACGTACGTCAGGCTTTCCTGATGAGTCCAGTGCCCTTGGGCCAGTTAATTGATTTTTTTTTTATTTTTTTTTTATTGTGATAACTTGTGATTTTTTTTTTTTACTGTTTTCAGGGATAGTAGCACTGGGACACCCAGTCCTTTTTAAATAATTGTGGTGGGGTGTCACAAAAGTGTTAGCAGATTGCCACCCCTTTCTGGCTCCAGAGTGGAGTATTTAATAGTCACAGATATTTTTATGTAAGGGACTTTTGTGTTTTGTGCCACACATTGTAATGGGGATAGTTACCCCTTTTGTGCTTTTCCTGTGATAGCTATTATATATTGATTTTTTTCTTTTTTGCTGGGCCCTGGACTCACCAGTATTTTCATTTATAATACCCCCCCCCCCATTTTAAATGCTTTTACCTAGGTTTTTAACTTTTCACTAATAAAGGTTTTATGTATATAAAGTGTATTATATGTTATATTTTGGGGACTTTGTAATTTGTTTTGTTTTTTCTACCTCTGAGTGCTTATGGGATGCTTCTTTTCTGTCTCTCATTTTTTTGTATTATATTTCCTTGCATCCAGCACCGCCCTGGTGGGAAGTTTTTATTTTGTCCACTAGGGTTACTTATTGAAATTTCCACCAGTTTTTCTCTTGTTATTTCAGTTACTGCCCAGGAACTGCAGTGCTCTGCTGGTCCGAGCGGTACTTCTACTATGTGTTTAACTTCTTTGCAGAGTTCAAAAACATACAGTAGTGCAAGGTCGCTAGTTTTCAAACAAATTAGAGGATGTAATATTTAAATTATTATGGTTTTTTGACATTGAATTTCCCTTACAAAACTTTACACACACACAAGAAATAGAAGGGAAAATATCTGACTATTACCTTGACTTGAAAACTACACTTCCCATTCCTAACAGACTCTTCATCAGTCTGCCACTGGTGCGGCCGGCTTGCCTCAGGAACATATATATCTTTCTTACGCCGAAAACTTTGGCGCAGTTTGTTCATTTTGAGCACTCAATCTGTAAAGAAAAGAGAAAAAAGGGAGGACATAAGCTATAAATCCTGTAAATGTACCACTTTATATGTTTGAAGAATGATTAGCAGATGTTTTCAGTGACACCGCATGAAGCAGGGGGCGAGTTAATAAAATTTGAATTAATATCAAGCTATCAGAAAGGCATAAACTTCAAATAAACTTTTAAATCTGAGACTTCTCCTCCTCCTACATACAGCAGGAAGATAAAGTCTTGACATGTTGTCTACTTGCATGAAAACAAAGTTTTATTTCAGTTATAAAAAGCCTGTCATCATGACAGCACATGGTAAGATAATGCAAATGATTTGAGAAACAAGGCCAAAGGAAAAAAAAAATGCACCTCATAAGGGAAAGGTTTAAAGGGACAGTCAAGTAAAAAAACAAAAACTTTCATGATTCAGATAGAGCATGTAATTTTAAATTTTCCAATTTACTTTTATCATCAATTTTGCTTTGTTCTCTTTGTATTCTTAGTTAAAAGCTAAACCTAGGTGGATCATATGCTAATTTCTTAGACCTTGAAGGCCGCCTCTAATCTGAATGCATTTGGACAGTTTTTCACCACTAAAGGGCGTTAGTTCATGTGTTTCATATAGCTAACATTGAGCTCACGCACGTGGATTTACCAAGGAGTGAGCACTGATTGGCTAAAATCCAAGTTTGTCAAACAAACTGAAATAAGGGGGCAGTCTGCAGAGGCTTAGATAAAAGGTAATTACAGAGGTAAAATGTGTATTATAACTGTGTTGGTTATGCAAAACTGGGGAATAGGTAATAAAGAGATTATCTATCTTTTTAAACAACAAATATTCTGGTGTTGACTGCCCCTTTAAACAGTTTTATTAATTCTCATAAAAGAAGGTGAAAATGGGTACACTGGGTGCAGGAAATGATGAAGACACAGCATGCCTGGTATTACCCTGATAAGAAGACTACTGTTGAACAAGGACAGAAAGAAAAATATGGGATGGAAAATGGGGATTTCCTGGCAAAACAAAAATAGAAAAAAATATATAGGAGAAACCTAAAGGTGGCCAATGGAAAGAAGGGCAAAGCTGGAATCATACCATCAGTATCGCTATTGCATACCAGTGACTAAAATAAAGGGCTGGGAATTATAATTAGGCCACACACCAGTAATGGAGAAACTGGGGGCAAGATTACAAGTTGAGAAATCAGGCGACCTAGACTAGTGTCAATAGATCAAAGCAGAGCTAAGGATCTTGCTAGTGAAAGTCTTGGATGAGAAGACCAATTGAAGAAAGACTGTACTGTAAGATTTGTCTTCTGTCCGTGTGTTTCAAATGACTTGTTATACCTGCTGCAGAGTATTAAATGTACAGCAAATTGTGAATTTATAGGTTTATTTTTATATTTTAAATAGCGGTTTTCCTCATTGAAGCACATTTTTTTCAATGCAGTGTCCATTTAAATGGTCTGAGCCTGCAAGAAAAGAAGAGCTGCTGGTTTTACCTCTCTCATTAGACAAAGCCTAATTAGCTATTGAAATGCCAATTATAGCTGGGGGTTTAAATTAGCAAAACCAGCAATTTCATATAAAAACAAAATCACTGGGAGCTTAATTTATGCTGCTCTCTGCACTGTACATAGCTTTTCAGCAGCACATACAATTATGCAGGGCCGGCCCTAGCCATTGCGGGGCCCGAGGCAGGATCACCCGTCTCCCCGCCCCATCTCCACCCCCAACTCCGCCCAATCCCCACATCCCAAAATTCATGGCAAAAAAAGTAATGTGTTTATTTGGCACCAGCGCAGGGGGACCCTCCCCCCCCCCCCCCCCCCGGCCGGTCCTGCAGTTATGTTCATATTTTCAGTACGTGGTCTTTTAATAGGAGACACAGCTATTTCAAGAGACAAAATAAAAAGCTAAACCATTTGATACACTCCAGCAAGTAATATGCATTATTGGGAAAACACATTAAAGGGAAGAAAATTTTACATTACAATGTCGCTTTAGTGAAAGTGAGCAACAGAAAATGTACCAAAAGAAATGGGTCATAGTTTATAATGTATTATTTTTACTTTAAACAAAATTACTTAAAGCAAAACATTTTAATGAGTATTATGAGGTTTTTTGTGGCTCCTTATTCCTGGTGGGTCCCAAATGCTAACTAAAATTGTCAACCCTTGTGTTTACATCTTTATGAAAATACAGTCACCATAACTGTTTAGTATTCTGGAACCTAACATTAGCACTTCTTGCTCAGCCACTAATGCAACCTCCTAAATAAAATGAGTTGCATTTACTTGTCATGTAACTCTGACCTATGATATCTCAATAAAAATAATTTTGAAGAAAAAAAAAATACATTGCATTTTAAGTGGATTTACGTTTTTGAGTTTGTGGAAGCACTACACTACCTCCCACTACTGGAAACCGCTAGGCAGAATGGCCATAAAAAATACAATTAATTATGATTTTGAATCTCTTGAAAGGGATGTAGAAAAGCTGTAAAAAGCTGACTAGAAAATATCATATGAACATCTCTATGTAAAAAAAACATAATTTATGTAAGAACTTACCTGATAAATTTATTTCTTTCATATTAGCAAGAGTCCATTAGCTAGTGACGTATGGGATATACATTCCTACCAGGAGGGGCAAAGTTTCCCAAACCTCAAAATGCCTATAAATACACCCCTCACCACACCCACAAATCAGTTTAACGAATAGCCAAGAAGTGGGGTGATCAGAAAAAAGTGCGAAAGCATAAAAAACAAGGAATTGGAATAATTGTGCTTTATACAAAAAAATCATAACCACCACAAAAAAAGGGTGGGCCTCATGGACTCATGCTAATATGAAAGAAATGAATTTATCAGGTAAGTTCTTACATAAATTATGTTTTCTTTCATGTAATTAACAAGAGTCCATGAGCTAGTGACGTATGGGATAATGACTACCCAAGATGTGGATCTTCCACGCAAGAGTCACTAGAGAGGGAGGGATAAAATAAAGACAGCCAATTCCTGCTGAAAAATAATCCACACCCAAAATAAAGTTTAAATCTTATAATGAAGAAAACTGAAATTATAAGCAGAAGAATCAAACTGAAACAGCTGCCTGAAGTATTTTTTCTACCAAAAACTGCTTCAGAAGAAGAATACACATCAAAATGGTAGAATTTAGTAAAAGTATGCAAAGAAGACCAAGTTGCCGCTTTGCAAATCTGATCAATCGAAGCTTCATTCCTAAACGCCCAGGAAGTAGAAACTGACCTAGTAGAATGAGCTGTAATCCTTTGAGGCGGAGATTTACCCGACTCGACATAAGCATGATGAATTAAAGATTTCAACCAAGATGCCAAAGAAATGGCAGAGGCCTTCTGACCTTTCCTAGAACCGGAAAAGATAACAAATAGACTAGAAGTCTTTCGGAAATTCTTAGTAGCTTCAACATAATATTTCAAAGCTCTAACAACATCCAAAGAATGAATAGATCTCTCCATAGAATTCTTAGGATTAGGACATAATGAAGGAACCACAATTTCTCTACTAATGTTAGAATTCACAACCTTATGTAAAAATTTAAAAGAAGTTCGCAACACCGCCTTATCCTGATGAAAAATCAGAAAAGGAGACTCACAAGAAAAGAGCAGATAATTCAGAAACTCTTCTAGCAGAAGAGATGGCCAAAAGAAACAAAACTTTCCAAGAAAGTAATTTAATGTCCAGTGAATGCATAGGTTCAAACGGAGGAGCTTGAAGAGCCCCCAGAACCAAATTCAAACTCCAAGGAGGAGAAATTGACTTAAAAACAGGTTTTATACGAACCAAAGCTTGTATAAAAACAATGAATATCAGGAAGAATAGCAATCCTTCTGTGAAAAAGAACAGAAAGAACCTTTATCCAAACCATCCTGAAGAAACTGTAAAATTCTTCGAATTCTAAAAGAATGCCAGGAAAAAAAGATGAGAAAGACACCAAGAAATGTAAGTCTTCCAGACTCGATAATATATCTTCCTAGATACAGATCTACGAGCCTGTAACATAGTATTAATCAAAGAGTCAGAGAAACCTCTTTGACTAAGAATCAAGCGTTCAATCTTCATACCTTTAAATTTAAGGATTTGAGATCCTGATGGTAAAAAAGGACCTTGTGACAGAAGGTCTGGTCTTAACGGAAGAGTCCACGGTTGGCAAGAAGCCATGCGGACAAGATCCGCATACCAAAACCTGTGAGGCCATGCTGGAGCCACCAGCAGAACAAATGAGCATTCCTTCAGAATCTTGGAGATTTACTCTTGGAAGAAGAACTAGAGGCGGAAAGATATAGGCAGGATGATACTTCCAAGGAAGTGACAATGCATCCACTGCTTCCGCCTGAGGATCCCTGGATCTGGACAGATACCTGGGAAGTTTCTTGTGTAGATGAGAAGCCATCAGATCTATTTCTGGAAGTCCCCACATTTGAACAATCTGAAGAAATACCTCTGGGAGAAGAGACCATTCGCCCGGATATAACGTTTGGCGACTGAGATAATCCGCTTCCCAATTGTCTATAACTGGATTATGAACCGCAGAGGTTAGACAGGAGCTGGATTCCGCCCATACCAGTATTCGAGATACTTCTTTCATAGCCAGAGGACTGTGAGTCCCTCCTTGATGATTGATATATGCCACAGTTGTGACATTGTCGGTCTGAAAACAAATGAACGATTCTCTCTTTAGAAGAGGCCATGACTGAAGAGCTCTGAAAATTGCACGGAGTTCCAAAATATTGATTGGTAATCTCACCTCCTGAGATTTCCCAAACCCCTTGTGCTGTCAGAAACCCCCATACAGCTCCCCAACCTGTCAGACTTGCATCTGTTGAGATCACAGTCTAGGTTCGAAGAAAAAAAAAGAAGCCCCCTGAACTAAACGATGGTGGTCTGTACCACGTCAGAGGGTGTCGAACAATCGGTTCTAAAGATATTAAATGAGATATCTTTGTATAATCCCGGCACCACTGGTTCAGCATACAGTGCTGAAGAGGTTGCATGTGAAAATAAGCAAAGGGGAACACGTCCAATGCAGCAGTCATAAGAACCTAGAATTTCCATGCATAAGGCTACCGAAGGGAATGATTGAGACTGAAGGTTTCGATAAGCTGAAACCAATTTCAGACGTCTCTAATCCAACAGAAACAGAGTCATGGACACTGAATCTATCCGGAAATCTAAAAAAGGTTACTCTTGTCTGAGGAATCAACAAATTTTTTGGTTAATTGATCCTCCAACCATGTTCTTGAAGAAACAACACTCAGAAAAAGCTGGAAAGGATCTTTCCATTGAAAATGAGCAAAGGGAATTGAATCCAATGCTGTTAAAACTTCTATGCATATATAGCAACTGAAGGAAATAATAGAGACTAAAGGTACCGACAGACGGAACCCAATACAAATTGTCCCTTGTCTGATAGAGACAAAGATAGTGACATAAACCATCTGTAAACCTAAAAAAGGTGACCCTTGCGTGATAAATCAAGAGCTTTCGGAAAAAAAAAGATCCTCTAACTATGTCCTGAAGAGAAAGTGAAACATATGAGATTCCGCATCCACAGGAAATAATCTGAATGAAAACAGAAAAATGAAGAATATGCATTTATTGTATCTAATTAAAACAAATAATGCTATCAATGACCATAAAAAGGCAGAATAGTTTGAATAAAACTCCAAAACCCAGTTCCTAGAAAAAGAACTGGAAGAAATACCCCAGAAGATTCCAGGTCTGAGCAGCACTTGAACCCCATGGGTACCCAGCCATGCTTCAACAGTATCCAAAATATATAGGACAGAAACACACTGAAAGAAAGTGTTAGCCTTACTGGAATAAAATCAAAGAAATTTGGACAGAATAGAACCAAATAAATTTCAAAGAAGTCTTAACCTGCCCCTTACCAGCCAAGCTGGAATACGGCACGTACATTGCAATATTAGGGAGCTGATTTCGAACCCCAATTATAAACATTTTACTTGGGAAAGAACTCAGGAATTCGTTCCTTAATAAGAACAACCAAACTAGTATAAGCTTAAAGTTTAGTCTTAGAACTCAATCTTGAAGCCCATAGTAACAGTTAAGAATTGAATCCAATTATAATTGATTATCTTAGAACAAAAGAAATATGGATTTTTTTTTATTTATTTTTTTAAATCACAAAATTCTTCTAGCTAAAATAGCTAAAGACATAGATTAACCCTCATTTGCGAATATATTCAATAAAATGAAGACACAAATGAAATCATTAGCATGATAGTCCAGTTTAAAGGACCAGTCAAAACAGAGGACTTGCAAAATGCAAAACAACAAGACAAATGCAACAGCACCTAGTCTAGTAAATGTTGTCCCTTTAACAATGCTAAAATAAATCATAATCTGATACTTGATCTTAAAGTAAACAGAAAAAATGAAGCAATTGCAATATCACAGGACCAAGAAAAGTACCTGAAACTAAATAATTTTCCATAAATAAGATATAACTATATAAAGGAAAATAAATACTATTTTGCTATAAAAACAATAGCATAATTAGTAGGAGTAGAGATAGCTCCAATAAATTGAAGAACCCTCCAAATTGAATTTAACTGCTGACAAAGAATATAGTTTTTTAAAAATAAAAGAAAATTCTTAGCCTATTCCATTCCCTAGTATGGGGAATTGGAAAGAAAACCTCTGAAATCACAGAAGAAAAAAGGCAGAAATAGTGTCAGCTAGTTTTAAAGAACTAGTTACCTTAATATCCAAAATAATCAACACCTCTTCAACAAAGAACAAATGTACTTTAATAATAAAAGATTTATATAAAAAAGTAGATGTTAGTGTCAATATCTGATGAAGAGAATTTCTGAAAGAGAAAAAAACATCATCAGAGAAGGATAAATCAGTATGTTGTTGGTCATTTGAAACTTCAATAATTAAAAAAGAAGTGAAAAAGACCTAAAAATTGTATTAGAAGGCACGAAGTCAGACAAAGCCTTAATCAGAAAAAATATTTCTTATAAATCTTCTAAACATTTCTTGTACTTAAGAATAGAAATGTATAAAGCATAAATACTAATGGAATCTGCATTTAAAAGTATATCATAATAACTTATTACAAACCATAGCTAAAGATAAACATTTATAACATTTAAAATAAATGAACTTAGCTTTGGTAGAACTGAAACTCAGTTAAGCATTTTTCCAGAAGTGGCTTCTGACTCAGGGACAAACGGAGACATCTTGCAATATGTAATAGAAAAAACAACATATAAAGCAAAATTGATCAAATTCCTTAAATGACAGTTTCAGGAATGGGAAAAAATGCCAGTGAACAAGCTTCTAGCAACCAGAAGCAATAAATAATGAGACTTAAATAATGTGGAGACAATAGTGACGCCCATATTTTTTAGCGCCAAAAAAGACGCCCACATTATTTGGCGCCTAAATGCTTTTGGCGCCAAAAATGACGCCACATCCGGAACACCGACACTTTTGGCGCAAAAAAACGTAAAAAAAAATGACGCAACTTCCAGCGACACGTATGACGCCGGAAACAGAAAAAAAATTTGCGCCAAATAAGTCAGCGCCAAGAATGACGCAATAAAAAGAAGCATTTTCAGCCCCCGCGAGCCTAATAGCCCACAGGGAAAAAGTCAAATTTTAAAGGTAAGAAAAAAATAGATTAATTCATATGCATTATCCCAAATATGAAACTGACTGTCTGAAATAAGGAACGTTGAACATCCTGAGTCAAGGCAAATAAATGTTTGAACACATATATTTAGAACTTTATATAAAAGTGCCCAACCATAGCTTAGAGTGTCACAGAAAATAAGACTTACTTACCCCAGGACACTCATCTACAAGTAGTAGAAGGCCAAACCAGTACTGAAACGAGAATCAGTAGAGGTAATGGTATATATAAGAGTATATTGTCGATCTGAAAAGGGAGGTAAGAGATTAATCTCTACGACCGATAACAGAGAACCTATGAAATAGACCCCGTAGAAGGAGATCATTGAATTCAAATAGGCAATACTCTCCTCACATCCCTCTGACATTCACTGCACGCTGAGAGGAAAACCGGGCTCCAACCTGCTGCGGAGCGCATATCAACGTAGAATCTAGCACAAACTTACTTCACCACCTCCATAGGAGGCAAAGTTTGTAAAACTGATTTGTGGGTGTGGTGAGGGGTGTATTTATAGGCATTTTGATGTTTGGGAAACTTTGCCCCTCCTGGTAGGAATGTATATCCCATACGTCACTAGCTCATGGACTCTTGCTAATTACATGAAAGAAAAGGAACATATTTTGCCTTAAAGGGACAGTCTAGTCAAAATTAAACTTTCATGATTCAGATATGGCATGCAATTTTAAAGAACTTTCCAATTTACATTTATCATCAAATTTGGTTCTCTTGGTATTCTTTGTTGAAAGCTAAACCTTGGCAGGCTCATATGCTAATTTCTAAGCCCTTGAAGGTCGCCACTTAACTCTTAGTGCATTCTGACAGTTTTTCATAGCTTGAGGGCGTTAGTTTATGTGTGTCATACAGATAACTTTGTGATCATGCCCATGGAGTTACTTATGAGAGGGCACAGATTGGCTAAACTGCAAATCTGTCAAAATAACTGAAATAAGGGGGCAGTCTGCAGAGGCTTAGATACAAGGTGATCACAGAGGTAAAAAGTACTGTATATTAATATAACTGTGTTGTTTATGGTTGATATTTTTTGTAATAATTTTTTTTTAATCTTCTGTAATTAAGTTTTTTTATTTTTTGTAATGGTAGGTTTTTTTGGGGGGGGGGTTTGTGTGTGTAATCGTAGGTTATTTTTTCTGTAATGGTAGTTTTTTTTTCTTTCATGTAATTGGCAAGAGTCCATGAGCTAGTGACGTATGGGATATACAATCCTACCAGGAGGGGGCAAATTTTCCCAAACCTCAAATGCCTATAAATACACCCCTCACCATACCCACAATTCAGTTTTACAAACTTTGCCTCCTATGGAGGTAGTGAAGTAAGTTTGTGCTTGATTTTTATGATTTCTTCTATGATAAGCGCTTCTAAGCATTCTGAAGCCCAATTCCTCTCAGAGTACAGTGTTTGTCAGAGGGATGTGAAGGGAGTATCACCTATTGATTCTATAGTTTCTCTGACGGGAAATCTTTTCAAGGGTTCTCTGTTATCGGTCGTAGGGATTCATCGCCTACCTCCCTTTTCAGATCGACGATATACTCTTATATTCCATTATCTCTGCTGATAGTTTTCAGTACTGGTTTGGCTATCTGCTATATGTGGATGGGTGTCTTTCGGTAAGTATGCATCATTATTTAAGACACTCTAAGCTATGGTTTGGTGCTTTATGTATTATTTTAAAGTTTTAAATATATGTATTTTACTTATATTCACAAACTTATTCACAAACTATATCTCCTTGGTCTAGATTCAAAAATTGTGAACTGGGTGGAATGCTGGCTTAAGGACAGAAAACAAAGTGTCTTAGTAAATGGAGTTCATTCAGCAGAGGGGGCTGTTACTAGTGGTGTTCCTCAGGGGTCAGTTCTGGGGCCTGTTTTGTTTAACATATTTATCTGCGATATCAGCAAAGGGCTACAGGGGAAAGTATGTCTCTTTGCAGATGATACAAAAATCTGCAACAGAGTGGATGTTCCAGGGGGGGTAGACAAAATGAGAAGTGATATACAACAATTGGAGGATTGGACAAATGACTGGGGTCTAAAGTTTAACACAGCAAAGTGTAAAATAATGCATTTAGGGAAGAAAAATCCAAATGTTAATTACAGACTCAATGACACTTTACTGACTGTTACAGACGAGGAACAGGACTTGGGAATTATTATTTCAGATGATTTAAAACTTAGTAAACAATGTAGTAATGCAGCGAGTAAGGCTAGCAGAATGCTTGGATGTATTGGTAGAGGTATTTGCAGCAGAAATAGTAAGGTTCTTATGCCACTTTATAGATCATTAGTTAGGCCTCATCTTGAGTATTGTGTGCAGTTCTGGAGACCATATCTTCAGAAGGATATTAACAAACTTGAATCTGTGCAAAGGAGGGCTACCAAAATGG
This sequence comes from Bombina bombina, assembly GCF_027579735.1. Taxonomy (NCBI): domain Eukaryota; kingdom Metazoa; phylum Chordata; class Amphibia; order Anura; family Bombinatoridae; genus Bombina; species Bombina bombina. The sequence continues at coordinate 189,369,710 of NC_069499.1, forward strand.
TACATGGTCTAAAAAATAAAACTTACCAGGATAGGCTCAATGACCTAAATATGTATAGCTTAGAGGAGAGAAGGGAAAGAGGTGATATGATAGCAACTTTCAAGTACATTAAAGGGTTTAGTAAAACTGAGGCTGTGGGTATTTTACATAAAATGGAAAATTCAAGAACAAGGGGTCATGAGCTCAAGCTAAAGGGTAGTAGATTCAGAAGTAATTTGAGGAAGCACTTCTTTACAGAAAGAGTGATTGATTTATGGAATAAACTTCCTCAAGAGGTAGTAGCAACAAACACTGTGGGGGACTTTAAAAATGCATGGGACAAGCATAGGGCTATCCTACGAACTAGATAAGTTTATACTGTTAGGTAAGGTCGGGCAGACTTGCTGGGCCTATGGCTCTTATCTGCCGTCAATATCTATGTTTCTATATTTGCCATGAGTCAGGTCTATGTGTATTTCCCTTTGCAGTCTAAGCAATTTCAGTATAGGAATCAGGTTTCGGAAGTTTATTTAAACTTTTTTCTTACCTGGGGTTCAGTCTTTCTAATTTGACTTTCATTTTCTCGTTGGCAAATCTTGGCTCGCAAGGGCGCAAAATTAATTAATTTATTTTTAACATTTTTGCCCTAATCAATATACTATCTGTATTATATTCTAGAGAATGGTTATGCTGATTCCCACTTGGGGCTGTACTACTATTTATATGGAAATTGGTACTTGTTTTCAGGATTCTTTAGAATTTGAATATAACCTTAGTAGAGCATATTCACGTACTGTTTATATTTTTAGCTCAGCTTTATCTGTGGCTGACATTACTGTTCTCTCAACCTTTGTTGAACAGTTAGCATAAGCAGTTTCAGATTCTCAAGTATATAACTCTGTTTATTTACTTTAGATGTATTCATTTAATTATGTTTACTATATCTATTATTATGATTTAAAATATATATTTTATTATCTCTCTCTTGTTAGGATCATAATTTATTTGATTTCTATTATCTCCACTATTTCTGGAGGTTTAGGGGCCCATTTATCAAGCTCCGAACGGAGCTTGAGGGCCCGTGTTTCTGGCGAGATTGCAGGCTCGCCAGAAACACCAGTTATGAAGCAGCGGTCTAAAGACTGCTGCTCCATAAGCTGTCCGCCTGCTCTGAGTAGGCGGACAGATATCGCTGCAATTCAACCTGATCGAGTACGATTGGGTTGATTGACACCCCCCGCGAATCTGCAGGGGGCGGCGTTGCACCAACAGCTCACAAGAGCTGCTGGTGCAATGCTGAATACAGAGAGCGTATTGCTCTCCGCATTCAGCGAGGTCTGTCGGACCTGATCCGCGCTGAAATATAGTGCGGGATATCGGAGCTCAGCATTATTCATTGGACATATCAACTGCCAGTTCAACTGGCCCCCCACTTACAATTTTTCTCCACTGGCTATTACACAATTTTTGACGAAACATTTCTTATGGAGCACTTTGAGTAAGACCAGTATTTATTTGCTGCACAATTTTTCTGCACAACATTTTTCACATTGTTTGCACACCAATTATTTTTGTTGCATATTAATTTTTTGCTGCACACCGATTTTCTGCTGCATATCACTTGGAATTTGAATTTCACCTTTGGGAAACATAATTTATGTAAGAACTTACCTGATAAATTAATTTCTTTCATATTAGCATGAGTCCATGAGCTAGTGACGTATGGGATATACATTCCTACCAGGAGGGGCAAAGTTTCCCAAACCTTAAAATGCCTATAAATACACCCCTCACCACACCCACAATTCAGTTTAACGAATAGCCAAGAAGTGGGGTGATAAGAAAGGAGCGAAAGCATCAAAAAATAAGGAATTGGAATAATTGTGCTTTATACAAAAAAATCATAACCACCACAAAAAGGGTGGGCCTCATGGACTCTTGCTAATATGAAAGAAATGAATTTATCAGGCAAGTTCTTACATAAATTATGTTTTCTTTCATGTAATTAGCAAGAGTCCATGAGCTAGTGACGTATGGGATAGCAGATACCCAAGATGTGGAACTTCCACGCAAGAGTCACTAGAGAGGGAGGGATAAAATAAAGCCAGCCAATTCCGCTGAAAAAATAATCCACAACCCAAATCAAAAGTTTTAATCTTATAATGAAAAAAACTGAAATTATAAGCAAACGAATCAAACAGAAACAGCTGCCTGAAGTACTTTTCTACCAAAAACTGCTTCAGAAGAAGAAAACACATCAAAATGGCAGAATTTAGTAAAAGTATGCAAAGAAGACCAAGTCATTGCTTTGCAAATCTGATCAACAGAAGCTTCATTCTTAAAAAGCCCAGGAAGTAGAAACTGACCTAGTAGAATGAGCCGTAATCCTCTGAGGCGGGAATCCACCGACTCCAAATAAGCATGATGAATCAAAAGTTTAACCAAGATGCAAAATAAATGGCAGAAGCCTTTTGATCTTCCTAAAACCAGAAAAGAAAACAAATAGACTAGAAGTCTGTCTGAAATTTGAATAGCTTCAACATAGGATTTCAAAACTCTTACCATATCCAAAGAATGAAAGAATCTTGCCAAAGAAGTCTTAGGAAAACAATAATTCCTCCCTAATGTAGTTAGAATTTACAACTTTAGGTAAAAATTGAAATGAGAACAGCAAAAACAGAATTTATGCTTACCTGATAAATTACTTTCTCCAACGGTGTGTCCGGTCCACGGCGTCATCCTTACTTGTGGGATATTCTCTTCCCCAACAGGAAATGGCAAAGAGCCCAGCAAAGCTGGTCATATGATCCCTCCTAGGCTCCGCCTACCCCAGTCATTCGACCGACGTACAGGAGGAAATATGCATAGGAGAAACCATATGATACCGTGGTGACTGTAGTTAGAGAAAATAATTCATCAGACCTGATTAAAAAAACCAGGGCGGGCCGTGGACCGGACACACCGTTGGAGAAAGTAATTTATCAGGTAAGCATAAATTCTGTTTTCTCCAACATAGGTGTGTCCGGTCCACGGCGTCATCCTTACTTGTGGGAACCAATACCAAAGCTTTAGGACACGGATGAAGGGAGGGAGCAAATCAGGTCACCTAAATGGAAGGCACCACGGCTTGCAAAACCTTTCTCCCAAAAATAGCCTCTGAAGAAGCAAAAGTATCAAATTTGTAAAATTTGGCAAAAGTGTGCAGTGAAGACCAAGTCGCTGCCTTACATATCTGGTCAACAGAAGCCTCGTTCTTGAAGGCCCATGTGGAAGCCACAGCCCTAGTGGAGTGAGCTGTGAATCTTTCAGGAGGCTGCCGTCCGGCAGTCTCATAAGCCAAACGGATAATGCTTTTAAGCCAAAAAGAAAGAGAGGTAGAAGTTGCTTTTTGACCTCTCCTTTTACCAGAATAAACAACAAAGAAGAAGTTTGTCTGAAATCTTTAGTGGCCTCTAAATAGAATTTTAGAGCACGGACTAATTGTGTAACAAACGTTCCTTCTTTGAAACTGGATTCGGGCACAAAGAAGGTACAACTATCTCCTGGTTAATATTCTTGTTGGACACAACTTTCGGAAGAAAACCAGGCTTAGTACGCAAAACCACCTTATCTGCATGGAACACCAGATAGGGCGGAGAACACTGCAGAGCAGATAACTCAGAAACTCTTCTAGCAGAAGAAATTGCAACCAAAAACAAAACTTTCCAAGATAATAACTTAATATCTACGGAATGTAAGGGTTCAAACGGAACCCCTTGAAGAACTGAAAGAACTAGATTAAGACTCCAGGGAGGAGTCAAAGGTCTGTAAACAGGCTTGATTCTAACCAGAGCCTGAACAAATGCTTGAACGTCTGGCACAGCTGCCAGCCTTTTGTGAAGTAAAACAGATAACGCAGAAATCTGTCCCTTCAGGGAACTTGCAGATAATCCCTTCTCCAAACCCTCTTGTAGAAAGGATAAAATCCTAGGAATTTTTATCTTGTTCCATGGGAATCCTTTAGATTCACACCAACAGATATATTTTTTCCATATTTTATGGTAAATTTTTCTAGTTACAGGCTTTCTAGCCTGAATCAGAGTATCTATTACAGAATCTGAAAACCCACGCTTTGATAAAATCAAGCGTTCAATCTCCAAGCAGTCAGTTGGAGAGAAACCAGATTCGGATGTTCGAATGGACCTTGAACAAGAAGGTCCTGTCTCAAAGGTAGCTTCCATGGTGGAGCCGATGACATATTCACCAGGTCTGCATACCAAGTCCTGCGTGGCCACGCAGGAGCTATCAAGATCACCGAAGCCCTCTCCTGGTTGATCCTGGCTACCAGCCTGGGAATGAGAGGAAACGGTGGGAAAACATAAGCTAGGTTGAAGGTCCAAGGTGCTACTAGTGCATCTACTAGAGTCGCCTTGGGATCCCTGGATCTGGACCCGTAACAAGGAACCTTGAAGTTCTGACGAGACGCCATCAGATCCATGTCTGGAATGCCCCATAATTGAGTTATTTGGGCAAAGATTTCCGGGTGGAGTTCCCACTCCCCCGGATGGAATGTCTGACGACTCAGAAAATCCGCTTCCCAATTTTCCACTCCTGGGATGTGGATTGCAGACAAGTGGCAGGAGTGATCCTCCGCCCATTGAATTATCTTGGTCACTTCCTCCATCGCCAGGGAACTCCTTGTTCCCCCCTGATGGTTGATATATGCAACTGTCGTCATGTTGTCTGATTGAAACCTTATGAATTTGGCCTTTGCTAGATGAGGCCAAGCTTTGAGAGCATTGAATATCGCTCTCAGTTCCAGAATGTTTATCGGGAGAAGAGATTCTTCCCGAGACCATAGACCCTGAGCTTTCAGGGGTTCCCAGACCGCGCCCCAGCCCACCAGACTGGCGTCGGTCGTGACAATGACCCACTCTGGTCTGCGGAAGCTCATTCCCTGTGACAGGTTGTCCAGGATTAGCCACCAACGGAGTGAATCTCTGGTCCTTTGATCTACTTGAATCGTCGGAGACAAGTCTGTATAATCCCCATTCCACTGTCTGAGCATGCACAGTTGTAATGGTCTTAGATGAATTCGTGCAAAAGGAACTATGTCCATTGCTGCAACCATCAATCCTATTACTTCCATGCACTGCGCTATGGAAGGACGAAGAACAGAATGAAGAACTTGACAAGAGCTTAGAAGTTTTGATTTTCTGACCTCTGTCAGAAAAAACCTCATTTCTAAGGAGTCTATTATTGTTCCCAAGAAGGGAACTCTTGTTGACGGGGAAAGAGAACTTTTTTCTATGTTCACTTTCCATCCGTGAGATCTGAGAAAGGCTAGGACGATGTCCGTATGAGCCTTTGCTTTTGACAGAGACGACGCTTGAATCAGGATGTCGTCCAAGTACGGTACTACTGCAATGCCCCTTGGTCTTAGAACCGCTAGAAGGGACCCTAGTACCTTTGTGAAAATTCTCGGAGCAGTGGCTAATCCGAATGGAAGTGCCACAAACTGGTAATGCTTGTCCAGAAAAGTGAACCTTAGGAACTGATAATGTTCCTTGTGGATAGGAATATGGAGGTACGCATCCTTTAAATCCACCGTGGTCATAAATTGACCTTCCTGGATGGTAGGAAGGATCGTTCGAATGGTTTCCATTTTGAACGATGGAACCCTGAGAAATTTGTTTAGGATCTTGAGATCTAGAATTGGTCTGAATGTTCCCTCTTTTTTGGGAACTATGAACAGGTTGGAGTAAAACCCCGTCCCTTGTTCTCTTATTGGAACTGGATGAATTACTCCCATCTCTAACAGGTCTTCTACACAATGTAAGAATGCCTGTGTTTTTATTTGGTTTGAAGATAATTGAGACCTGTGGAACCTTCCCCTTGGGGGTAGTTCCTTGAATTCCAGGAGATAACCTTGAGAAACTATTTCTAGTGCCCAAGGATCCTGAACATCTCTTGCCCAGGCCTGAGCAAAGAGAGAAAGTCTGCCCCCCACCAGATCCGGTCCCGGATCGGGGGCCATCCCTTCATGCTGTTTTGGTAGCAGTGGCAGGCTTCTTGGCCTGCTTACCCTTGTTCCAGCCTTGCATCGGTCTCCAGGCTGGTTTGGGTTGAGAAGTATTACCCTCTTGCTTAGAGGATGTAGAAGTAGAGGCTGGTCCGTTTCTGCGAAAGGGATGAAAATTAGGCTTATTTCTAGCCTTAAAAGACCTATCCTGAGGAAGGGCGTGGCCCTTTCCTCCGGTGATGTCTGAAATAATCTCTTTCAAATCAGGACCAAACAGTGTTTTGCCCTTGAAAGGGATGTTAAGCAATTTTGTCTTGGAAGACACATCCGCTGACCAAGACTTTAGCCAGAGCGCTCTGCGCGCCACGATAGCAAACCCTGAATTTTTCGCCGCTAATCTCGCTAATTGCAAAGCGGCATCTAGAATAAAAGAGTTAGCCAATTTAAGTGCATGAACTCTGTCCATAACCTCCTCATACGAAGATTCTTTATTGAGCGACTTTTCTAGTTCTTCGAACCAGAAACACGCTGCCGTAGTGACAGGAACAATGCATGAAATTGGTTGAAGAAGGTAACCTTGCTGAACAAACATTCTTTTAAGCAAACCCTCTAATTTTTTATCCATAGGATCTTTAAAAGCACAACTATCTTCTATGGGAATAGTAGTGCGTTTGTTTAGAGTAGAGACCGCCCCCTCGACCTTAGGGACTGTCTGCCATAAGTCCTTTCTGGGGTCGACTATAGGAAATAATTTCTTAAATATAGGGGGAGGAACAAAAGGTATGCCGGGCCTTTCCCATTCCTTGTTTACTATGTCCGCCACCTGCTTGGGTATAGGAAAAACATCGGGGGGCACCGGAACCTCTAGGAACTTGTCCATCTTACATAATTTCTCTGGAATGACCAAATTGTCACAATCATCCAGAGTAGATAATACCTCCTTAAGCAGTGTGCGGAGATGTTCTAATTTAAATGTTACAACATCAGGTTCAGCTTGTTGAGAAATTTTTCCTGAATCTGAAATTTCTCCCTCAGACAAAACCTCCCTCCTGGCCCCTTCAGATTGGTGTGAGGGTATGTCAGAAACGTTATCATCAGCGTCCTCTTGCTCTTCAGTGTTTAAAACAGAGCAATCGCGCTTTCTTTGATAAGTAGGCATTTTAGATAAAATATTTGCAATTGAATTATCCATAACAGCCGTTAATTGTTGCATAGTAATAAGTATTGGCGCACTAGATGTACTAGGGGCCTCTTGTGTGGGCAAAACTGGTGTAGACACAGAAGGGGGTGATGCAGTACCATGCTTACTCCCCTCATCTGAAGAATCATCTTGGGCACTATTATTATCTGTGGCATCATTGTCCCTACTTTGTTTGGACACCATATCACAATTATCACATATATTTAAATGGGGAGACACATTGGCTTTCATACATATAGAACATCGTTTATCTGATGGTTCAGACATGTTAAACAGGCTTAAACTTGTCAACAAAGCACAAAAAACGTTTTAAAATAAAACCGTTACTGTCACTTTAAATTTTAAACAGAACACACTTTATTACTGAATATGCGAAAAAGTATGAAGCAATTGTTCAAAACTCACCAAAATTTCACCACAGTGTCTTAAAGCCTTAAAAGTATTGCACACCAAATTTGAAAGCTTTAACCCTTAAAATAACGGAACCGGAGCCGTTTTTACAATTGACCCCTATACAGTCCCAGGAATCTGCTTTGCTGAGACCCAACCAAGCCCAGAGGGGAATACGATACCAAATGACGCCTTCTATAAGCTTTTTCAGTGGATCTTAGCTCCTCACACATGCATCTGCATGCCTTGCCTTCCAAAAACAACTGCGCATTAGTGGCGCGAAAATGAGGCTCTGCCTATGACTAGAGAAGGCCCCCATCTGAAAAAGGTGTCCATACAGTGCCTGCCGTTTTTTTAACAACAATCCCCAAGATTATAATAACTATAAAGAGCTATAATCTGTCAAATATGTTTAGCAAAGTAATCGTTTTAGCCCAGAAAAATGTCTACCAGTTTTTTAAGCCCTTATAAAGCCTTTATTCTTTTACTTAATCTAAGAAAATGGCTTACCGGTCCCCATAGGGAAAATGACAGCCTTCCAGCATTACCAAGTCGTGTTAGAAATGTGGCCAGTCATACCTCAGGCAGAAAAATCTGCCAACTGCTTCCCCCAACTGAAGTTACTTCATCTCAACAGTCCTGTGTGGAAACAGCAATCGATTTTAGTAACGTTTGCTAAAATCATCTTCCTCTTACAAACAGAAATCTTCTTCTCTTTTCTGTTTCAGAGTAAATAGTACATACCAGCACTATTTTAAAATAACAAACACTTGATTGAAGAATAAAAACTACATTTAAACACCAAAAAACTCTTAGCCATCTCCGTGGAGATGTTGCCTGTGCAACGGCAAAGAGAATGACTGGGGTAGGCGGAGCCTAGGAGGGATCATATGACCAGCTTTGCTGGGCTCTTTGCCATTTCCTGTTGGGGAAGAGAATATCCCACAAGTAAGGATGACGCCGTGGACCGGACACACCTATGTTGGAGAAAAGCACCTTATCCTGATGAAATATCAGAAAAAGGAGATTCACAAGAAAGAACAGATAATTCAAAAACTGTTCTAGCTGAAGAGATGTCCAAAAAGAACAATACTTTCCATGAAAGTAATTAATGTCCAGAGCAAGCATATGCTCAAATAGAAGAGCCTGAAAAGCCTTCAGAACCAAATTAAAACTCCAAGGAGGAGAAATTGGCTTAATGACGGGTTTGATACGGATCAAAGCCTGAACAAAATGATGAATATCAGGAAGCAACACTGCCTTATTCTGATGAAAAAATCAGAAAAGGAAATTCACAAGAAAGAGCAGATAACTCAAACTCTTCTAGCAGAAGAGATAGCCAAAAGGAACAATACTTTCCAAGAAAGTAATTAAATGTTCAGAGAATGCATAGGTTCAAACGGAGGAGCCTGTAAAGCCCTCAGCACCAAATTGAGACTCCAAGAGGAGAGATTAACTTAATGACAGGCTTGATACGAACCAAAGTCTGAACAAAATAATGAATATCAGGATGATTAGCAATCTTTCTGTGAAAAAAGAACAGAGAGAGTAGAAATTTGTCCTATCAAGGAACTGAAAACAAAACCTTATCCAAACCAACCTGAAGAAATTATAAAATTCTAGGAATTCTAAAAGAATGCCAAGAAAATTGAGAAAAACTCTAAGAAATGTAGGTCTTCCAAACTCGATAAATCTTTCTAGAGACAGATTTACGAGCCTGAAACATAGTATAAATCAATGAGTCAGAGAAACCTCTATGACTAAAAATCAAGCGTTCAATCTCCATCCCTTCAAATTTAAAGATTTGAAATCCTGATGGAAAAATGGGCCTTGAGAAAGAAGGTCTGTTCTTAACGGAAGAGTCCAAGGTTGGCAACTGGCCATCCAAATGAGATCCACATACCAAAACCTGAGAGGCCATGCTGGAGCCAGCAACAGTACAAACACTCCATTAGAATTTTGGAAATCACTTTTGGAAGAAGAACTAGAGGTGAAAGGATATAGACAAAATGATAATTCCAAGGAAATATCAATGCATACACTACTTCCGCCTGAGGATCCCCGGACCTGAATAGGCCCCTGGGAAGTTCTTAATTCAGATGAGATGCCAACAGATCTATTTCTGGAAACCCTTACATCTGAAAAATTGAAAAACATATCTGGGTAAGAGAGACCATTCTCCCGGAAGTAAAGCTTGATTAACAGAGATAATCCGCTTCACAAATGTCTATACCTGGGAAAAAGACCACAGAATTTAAATAGGAGCTGGATTTAACCGAAGCAAATATCTGAGATACTTCTGTCCCAGCCTAAGGACTGATAGTCCCACCCTGATGATTGACATATACCACAGTTGTGACATTGTCTGAAAAACAAAAAACGTCTCTTCTTCAAAAGAAACTAACTGAAGAACTCTGAGAACGCACAGAGTTCTAAAATATCAAATGGTAATCTCGCCTCCTGAGATTTCCAAACCCCTTGTGCTGACAGAGATCCTCAGACAGCCTCCCAACCAAAAAGACTCACATCTGTAGAGATCATGGTCCAGGTTGAAAGAAACGAAGAGACCTGTGAAACTAAATGAAGGTGAACTTAACCATCAAATCAAGATAGTTAAACATTAGGATCTGAAGATTTAAAATGAAATCCTAGAATCCCTGCACCATTATTCAGCATAAAAAACTGGAAAGGTTTTCCATGAAAATGAGGAAAGGGAATTGAATCCAACGCTGCAGCCATAAAATCTAAAACTTCCATGCATATATAGCAACTGAAGGAAATAATAGAGACTGAAGGTACCGACAGACGGAACCCAATAAAATTGTCACTTGTCTGTTTAGAGACAAAGACAGTGACCCAAACTATCTGGAAACCTAAAAAAGGTGACCCTTGTGTGAGGAATCAAGAGCTTTTGAAAAAAAGATCCTCTAACTATGTCCTGAAAGAACAAAGTTGAATCATATGAGATTCCGCAGCCTCAGAAAATAATCTGAATGAAAAAAGAAAATGAAGATATGCATCTATTGTATCTAATGAAAACAAATAATGCCATCACTGACCAACAAAAGGCAGAATAGTTTTGAATAAAACCCCAAAACCCAGTTCCTAAAAATGGAACTGGAAGAAATACCCCAGAAGATTCCAGGACTGAGCAGCGCTTGAACCCCAACGGGTGATCAGCGTCGCTTCAACATTATCCCAAAATATATAGGACCGAAACACACTTAACGAAAGTGTTAGCCTTACTGGAATAGCTGGAATATCATAGAGAAAGAGACTTCTCACAGACGGTTTTACTCTGAACTTAATTCTGTACCCAAAATCAAAGAAATTTGCAAAACAACAAATTTCAAAAAAATCTTAACCTGCCCCTTACCAGCCAAACTGGAATACGGCATATACATTGCAATTTTAGGGAGCTGATTTTGAACTAAAAGATTTCCAATTAAAAACATGTTACTTGGGAATTTGTTCCTTAAAAATAACAACCAAACTAATATAAGCTTAAAGTTTTAGTCTTAGAACTCAATCTTGAAGCCCAGAGTAACAGTTAAGAATTGAATCCAATTATAAACCAAATAATTGATTATTTTAGAAAAAAAGAAATATGGATTTTTAGAAATCACAAAATTCTTCTAGCTAAAACAGCTAAAGACATAGATTAAACCTCATTTGCAAAAATATTCAATAAAATGAAGACACAAATGAAATTATTAGCATGATAACCCAGTTAAAGGACCAGTCAACACACTGAACTTGTATAACAAATGCAAAACAACAAGACAAATGCAACAGCACCTAGTCTAGAAGATTTTGTCCCTTTAACAATGCTAAAAATAAATCATAATCTGATACTTGATCTTAAAGTAAACAGAAAAATGAAGCAATTGCAACATCATTCAAATAAATCACAGGTCCAAGAAAAGAACCTGAAAATAAATAATTTTCCTTAAATAAGATACAACCATCTAAAGGAAAATAAATACTATTTTGCTATAGAAACAATAGCATAATTAGCAGGAGTAGAAAAAGCCCCATTAAATTGGAGAACCCTCAAAAATGAAATTAACTGCCGGCAAAGAATATAGTTTAAAACCGTTGAAGAAGGAATAAAAGAAAATTCTCAGCCTATTCCATTCCCTAGTATGAGGAACTGGAAAAAAAACTTCTGAAAACACAGAAGAATAAATAAGCAGAAATAATGTTAGCTAGTCTTGAAAAAGAACTAGTTACCTTAATATCCAAAAGAATCAACACCTTTTCAACAAAGAACAAATGTACTTTAATAAAAAAATAAAAAAGATTTGTTAGTGTCAATATCTGATGAAGAAAATTCTGAATGAGAAAAAACATCATCAGAGAAGGATAAATCAGTATGTTGTTGGTCATTTGAAACTTCAATAATTAAAAAAGAAGTTTGAAAAAGACCTAAAAATTTATTAGAAGGCACGATGTCAGACAAAGCCTTTAAAATAGAATCAGAAAAATATTCTTATAAATCTAAGTATTTCTTGTACATAAGATGTAAAAAGAATAGCAATATATAAAGCATAAATACTAATGGATTCTGCATGTAAAAGTTTATCATGATAGCTTATTACAAACCATAGCTAAAGATAAACATTCATAACATTTAAAATAAATGAACTTAGCTTAGGTAGGACTCAACTCAGTCAACAGGAATCCCTTAGAACGTTTTGAAACAGGAACAGTGAAATCTTGCAATATGTAATAGAAAAAAACAATATTAAAGCAAAATTATCAAATTCCTTAAATGACAGTTTCAGGAATGGGAAAAGAATGCAAAATAATAAGCTTCTAGAAACCAGAAGCAATAAAAAAGTGAGGTTTAAATAATGTGAGGAAAAAAAGTGGAACAAAAAATACGCCCACATTTCTTGGCGCCAAATATGACGCCCACATCCTCTGACGCCAGAACCGACGCCCACATTTTTTGGGGCAAAAAAAAATGTCTGAATACACATGCGTCAAAAATGACGTTAACAGAATACAACTTCCGGTGTCAACTACGGCGCCGGAAATGACAAAATTTTTGCACTAAAAAAGTCCGCGCCAAGAATGAAGCAATAAAAAGAAACATTTTCTGCCCCCGCGAGCCTAACAGCACACAGGGAAAAATGATCAATTGAAAAAAATTTTAAAGAAAAATAAATTGAATTAAAATACATTATCCCAAATAATGAAACTGACAGTCTGAATTTTAAAGGAATACTGATTATCCTGAATCATGGCAAATATAAGTTTAAAGACATATATTTAGAACTTTACATATAAAGTGCCCAACCATAGCTTAGAGTGTCATAAAAAATAAGACTTACTTACCCTAAGACACTCATCTACATATAGTAGACAGCCAAACCAGTACTGAAACAAGAATCAGTAGAGGTAATGGTATATAAGAGTTTATCGTCGATCTGAAAAGGGAGGTAAGAGATGAATCTCTACGACCGATAACAGAGAACCTATGAAATAGATCCCGTAGAAGGAGACCATTGACTTCAAATAGGCAATACTCTCTTCACATCCCTCTGACATTCACTGCACTCTGAGAGGAAAACAGGGCTCCAGCCTGCTGCGAAGCGCATATCAACGTAGAATCTAGCACAAACTTACTTCACCACCTCCATGGGAGGCAAAGTTTGTAAAAACTGAATTGTGGGTGTGGTGAGGTGAGGGGTGTATTTATAGGCATTTTAAGGTTTGGGAAACTTTGCCCCTCCTGGTAGGAATGTATATCCCATACGTCACTAGCTCATGGACTCTTGCTAATTACATGAAAGAAAATCATATTTAGGGCAGCCCATCAGAGAACATGGGCGGGAGCTGTGAACTCTTCCCATACAGATGGAAATTAAATTATCTGGTAAGCATAATTTATGTTTTCCATCTCAATATGGGAAGAGTCCACAGCTGCATTCCTTACTTGTGGAAAGCATATACCCAAGCTCCAGAGTACACAATGCTAAGGGGAGGCAGACCCTAATCTGAGGGCACCACAGCCTGCAAAACCCTTTATCCCGAAGGCTGCTTCAGCAGAAGCAAAAACATCAAACTTGTAAAATTTTGGAAAAAGTATGTAAGGAGAACCAGGTAGCTGCCTTACAAATCTTATCCATAGAGGCCTCATTTTTGAAGGCCCAAGAGGAAACCATAGAATCGTAGCATGAGTCGTAATCCTCAGAGAAGGCTTATGTCCCGCCGTTTCTATGCTAAACGGATGACACTCCTTAGACAAAAAGATAAGGAAGACGAAGAGGCCCTCTGACCCCTACGCTTCCCGGAAAAGAGAAAAGACAGAGAAAGAGGTTTGTCTAAATACCTTCATGGCCCGAAGATAGAACTTCAAGGCACAAACCACATCCAGAAATATGTTGTAAACGTTCCTTCTATGAAGAAGGATTAGGACATAAAGGAAACACAATCTCTTGATTGATGTTTAGAATTGACACAACTTTAGGAAGAAAACCTAACTTGGTTCATGGAACAGCCTTATCGGCATGAAAAGCCAGATAAGGAGGGACGCATTGCAATGCAGCAATCACAGATACTCTGCACGCAGAAGCAATAGCCAGTAGAAAAGGAACCTTCCAAGACAACAATTTAATATCTACTTCATGCATAGGCTCCACGGAGCCCGTTGCAAAACCTTAAGGACAAGATTTAAACTCCAAGGAGGAGCCTTAGAGCTAAACAGAGTCTGATCCCAGCAGAGCCTTAAAGGACCAGTCAACACATTAGATTTGCATAATCAACAAATGCAAGATAAGACAATGCAATAGCACTTAGTCTGAACTTCAAATGAGTAGTAGATTTTTTTATAACAAGTTTCAAAGTTCTGTATATTTCCACTCCCCTTGTACCATGTGATAGAAATCAGCCAATCAAAAATGCATATACATATAGTCTGAATTCTTGCACATGCTCAGTAGGATCTGGTGACTCAAAAAGTGTAAATATAAAAGACTGTGCACATTTTTTTAATGGAAGTAAATTGGAAAGTTGTTTAAAATTACATGCTGTATCTGAATCATGAAAATTTAATTTAACCTGAGTGTCCCTTTAACAAATGGCTGCACATCTAGAAGCTCTGCAAACCTCTTGTGCAGTAACACAGACAGGGCAGAAAACCGTCCCATCAGGAGACTTGCAGAAAAGTCCTTCTCCAGGTCATCCTGGAAAACAGAATAAGTAGGTCCTCCACATCTTATGAAAGATGCAACGAGCATCCAGTTTACGAGCGTGAATGAGAGTAAAAATAACTCTCTCAGAAAACCCTCTCTTGGCTAGGACTAAGCGATCAATCTCCACGCAGTCAGCCTCAGAGAATCTAGACATTGATGAACAAAGAGACCTTGGTCAGCAGATCCCTGCGACAAGGTAACTTCCACGGAGGAGATGACATCCCCACTAGATCCGCGAACAATATCCTTCGCGGCCAAGACGGAGCAGTCAGTATCACTGACGCCTGCTTGACTCGAGCCACTACACTAGGAAGAAGTGGTAACGGTCGGAAAGGATAAATTGGATTGAACCTCCAAGGCACTGCTAATGTATACGTTAGCTCCGCCTGAGGATCCCTGTACCTCGACCCCTATCTGGGTAGCTTGGTATTGAGACGTTATAAGATCTTCCTCTTGCAGATCTCTGCAAACACTCGGGATGGAGAGACCATTCTCCCGGATAAAAAGGATTGTCTGATGAGGAAATCCACTTCCCAGCTGTCCACACCCGGAATGTGGATCACTGACAGCGAACAAACGCGGGTCTCCCCCACACTAGAATCCGAGATACTTCCCTCAAAACCAGGGAGCTTCTTGTTCCCCCCTGATGGTTGATGCAAGTCACCGAGGATATATTGTTTGATTGGAATCTGATTAACCAGGACAAACCCAGCAGAGGCCAAGCCTTCAGAGCATTGTATATTGCTTGAAGATACAAAATGAGATCAGGAGGGGGCCTTACCACCTGAGACCAGAGGCCCTGTGCCTTCCTGGCACCCCAAACAGCTCCCCATCCTGATAGACTCACAACCATAGTTACAATCACCCAGGATAGTCTTGAGACGATGTCCCTCAGGACAAGTGATCCGGACAAAACCACCAAGGTAGCAAATCTCCCGATTGGTTGTCCAGAGAAATCTGTTGAGACAAATCCAAATGAACACCGTTCCACTAGTTCAGCATGCGTAGTTGCAACAGTCTGAGGTGAAACGTGGCAAAGGAAATTATGTCCAAGCACCTCCATACACCGAGCCACAGATGGCCTTAAGGAGATCTGGAGGGCAAGACATGTTGAAGCTAGCTTGCAACGTCTCTGGTCTGTTAGAAATATTCTCATATCTATGGAGACTATTATAGTACCCGAGAATTCTACCCTGGTACTTGATACAAGAGAACTATCACTAGATTATCTGCCATCCATGGAATCGAAGAAGACAGGAGATATTCCGAATGGTCCACTCTTTGAAAAATTTCTTTAGCTAGACCAAACAGAAGGGCAATACACTGGAAGTGCTGGTCCAGGAATGCAAACCATAAGAACTTGAAGTGGTCCTTGAGGATTTGTACGAGAAGGGAGCATTCCTTCAGATCTATCGTGGTCATGAACTACCCCTCCCAAACGAGGGGAAGAATGGACCTCATTGTCTCCATCTTAAATGAAGGGACATTTAAAAACCTGCTTACGCACTTTAGGTCCAGAAATGGACGGAAGTTCCCCTCCTTCTTAGGGACCACGAAAAGGTTTGAATAGTATCCCAAACCTCTCACTGCGATAGGTACCGGGACAATAACTTCTCCGAGTTAAGAACTGGAGTTAAATCCATAATGCCATTATCTAGAATGCTCTACTAACAACATGAAGCATTGTTCTAACTATTCGTCATCTCTTCTCTCCACAGGTATGCATTTCCTCCTCTGCATTTTTTTGCCCTGGTTGCTATTCCACGTCTCTTTAATGTGTTTTCAATACCCTGGTATGCATTTCCTCCTCTGCAATTTTTTGCCCTGGTTGCTATTCTATGTCCCTTTAAATTAAATTTACATGATTCAGATACAGCATGTAATTATAAATAACTTTCCAATTTATTTCCACTAAACAAAATGTGCACAGTGTTTTATATTTATACTTTTTGAGTCACCAGATCCTACTGAGCATGTGCAAGAATTCACAAACTATACGTATATGCATTTGTGATTGGCTGATCGCTATCACATGGTACAAGGGGAGTGGAAATATAAATAACTTTGAAATTTGTTATAAAAAAATCTACTACTCATTTGAAGCTCAGACTAAGTGCTATTGCATTGTCTTGTTATCTTGCATTTGTTGATTATGCAAATCTAATGTGTTGACTGGTCATTTAATGTGTTTTCAATACCCTGATATGCATTTCCTCTTCTGCATTTTTGCCCTGGTTGCTATTCCACGTCCCTTTAATGTGTATTCAATACCCTGGTATGCATTTCCTCTGAAGTTATGACTTTTCTGTATATTTGTTACCAGCTCCCTTGTACAATGTATGTGTGCATCCCCTAGTCATTTACTCACCCCCATCTAATTTACAAGTTTGTAACTCCAGTCTACCTAACTAGTCTACTTGTAACACAGCTGCCTTCCTGGTCGGTTAATATCCTTTAGTGCTTATAAGGAATACCGCACTCACCACAACCAATTCAATACATTTTAAGGAACTGATCATAAGGATTATGATTTATGTCAGCAACTAAGAATTTTTACCCTCATATTGAAGGTTTTTTCCTACGCCTTTAAACGTCTATATATATATATATTATTTTTTTTTAACTGAACTGGGACTTTCTTTTGATCAAAGATTCAATAAGAGATGCTCCTAATTTTTTTTTTAATATTTTTATTTTTTTATTTTTCAACCATTTGAATAGATTTTTTTAAGGTCACTTATATTAGTATATGTCTTTTTTAGGAACAGAGCTCTATATATTGATCGATATTACATGTATTTGTTGTTATTAAATTGTCTATTTTGAATCATATTTGCTTCTTTATTGGTCGCTTGTAGGGGGTTTCAAGAATCTGACTAATTCAATTTTATATAGATTTATTTAGTCACCTATTCAGTGTTTATGCGTTCTAACGATTAACTGACCCATGTATTAATGATAGTACTATCCTAGAATTAACTTAAAGGAACAAACTGCCATTGTTCATATTTGTGATACACATCGATATAAAGTATCAACTTTTTACCACTACTATTAGTAATAAATGATTCATTATTCAGTTACATAATAAAAAGTCAAGAATTTATGTAGGCATCTGATAACAATATAAATATTTATTGTTCGCTTAGGGAAACACACTGATATTTTTACTTTGACACACATTGCATTTAAATGAAAACACTAGTCTACACTTGTTATTTGTTAATCACCTACACTTCGTTAACCTTTTCTGTTATTCTGATAACGTTTCAACAAAACATTCTTTAAGAGATCATTTTCCCCCCACAATTTTTCACACTTTTTGATACAAGGTTTTTTTTTCACGGATTATACGAGTGTATTTTTATAGTTATTAATTGTTCACATATTTAATTGTTTCAAGTTAGAGGTATTAATTTAGTAACACGTTTATTATTTAGTTATTTTCCAAACCAGCATTCCTTTTTTGCGCCACCTTAACTTTTTGTTATTTATAAATCCTGGGACAAGCATCCTGACTGGCTGCTTAAAGTCTCTTTACAGTGGGGTGTGAATAATTAGGAAATTTGAGGTAAAATACCTTCCTTTTTTACAGAGATGTTCAGATTAAAATTTCTCACCGGCTTTTAACAGCTATGATGCATCACTTTCATGTGTTTCAACATTTGGGTATCATCCTTTAACAGGCTATTTTGGTGGAAACATGTATTTTACATTTAAAAATAATAATAGTACAAGAACACATATCTATGCAAAAAAAAAAAAAAGTGAGACAAATAAATATGTAGTATACGTAATCTAACGGATGCATTTCAATTCTGGTTAAACTTTTCAAGGTCAGCTACATGCTGAACTTTAGCTACTGAGACCATGAGCAGTGACCATAGTGTACATTTTCCAATATGTGATCATTAACTGGGTCAGTTATTTGCTCCAGTGATTCATTCCATTATTCAATTGCTATAGCTAAACCATTTTCCTCCCTATTTCTAATAAGAGCTTTATATCAGTTTGTCCGTTCAAATACTGATATACAGTGATTAATTATATCTCAAAGTTGCTTTAAAAGACTGATTTGTTGAGAAAAATAAACTTACCCCAAAAGTCAAATATAGCTGCTCACTTAAAGCAGTAACTTTTATATTCATGTCATGGATAGTTTTTCAAACATTTAGTAGCAACTATTTTTATAAAGGTTTTTTTCATTTTTTTGTTTTAGTTATCTACAATATATAGTTATAATAGCCAGAGAACATTAGTTGTTGAGATAGTCAGAGAGAATTACCGCTGGAGTTGAGAGCAGAG
>NC_069499.1:189388884-189488884 GCF_027579735.1 Bombina bombina
GTAAGAAAAAATTGAATTATTCATATGCATTATCCCAAATATGAAACTGACTGTCTGAAAATAAGGAACGTTGAACATCCTGAATCAAGGCAAATAAATGTTTAAACACATATATTTAGAACTTTAAATAAAAGTGCCCAACCATAGCTTAGAGTGTCACAGAAAATAAGACTTACTTACCCCAGGACACTCATCTATATGTAGTAGAAAGCCAAACCAGTACTGAAACGAGAATCAGTAGAGGTAATGGTATATATAAGAGTATATTGTCGATCTGAAAAGGGAGGTAAGAGATGAATCTCTACGACCGATAACAGAGAACCTATGAAATAGACCCCGTAGAAGGAGATCATTGAATTCAAATAGGCAATACTCTCTTCACATCCCTCTGACATTCACTGCACGCTGAGAGGAAAACCGGGCTCCAACCTGCTGCGGAGCGCATATCAACGAAGAATCTAGCACAAACTTACTTCACCAAAGTTTGTAAAACTGATTTGTGGGTGTGGTGAGGGGTGTATTTATAGGCATTTTGAGGTTTGGGAAACTTTGCCCCTCCTGGTAGGAATGTATATCCCATACGTCACTAGCTCATGGACTCTTGCTAATTACATGAAAGAAAATATATTTATCTATATGCAATGGTAAATAACCAGCTATAAGGTTAGGGAAAAAATATCTAGTCCGCTCTTAAAATAACAGATATATAGTTATACAGGTTGAATTTGGTACATATTACAATTGATTAAAAAAAAAATTATAAAAAAAAACTATTTAAAAAAAGTCAAAAGTGCTAAGGACTGTATATCAATAACAGGACAACGCCTTATACATTTATCTATACAGTACATATAATCAGCAAGCAATCCGCTAATAATTTTTCAAACAGAAAATAGTCCACATCAATTCAAATAATAACTCCCATCAAATTAGGGCTAGGTGTAAATAACAATCTCGGCACAAGATCATGCAAAGCACAGTCGCAAATTATCTGATTTTAATATAAACAATCCTAATGATGACTCCTATTATTTCTGGGTTGCACATAAGCCAGGAGCAGCTGTACACTTATACTGTCCTGCAAACGTGAAAAGTAAATGTCTGTAGACATCCTTTAGTCTAAGGGCATAACCATAAAACACAATACCATGGGCATAAACTCATTGTAGTGAAGCAGCTGGTGCTGTGCACAGACCAACTAATCGATGAGATTTGTTGACAACTATTTTAATCGATTTTCATCGATTATATCTAGGGATGCACCGAAATGAAAATTCTAGACCGAAACCGAAACCGAAAATGCAGGATGCCCTTGGCCGAAAACCGAAACCGAAACCGAAAATGACTTTTTCCACCAAATTATTTTAAAAGTTTTTTTTCTATAATTTTATTACTTTTTATTTTATATATATATATATATATATATATATATATATATATATATATATATATAATATATATATTATATATATTATATATATAAAAAAAAATATATATATATATTAAATATATATATATTATATATATATATATTATATATATATATATATATATTATATATATATATATATTATATATATATATTATATATATATATTATATATATATATATATATATATATATATATATATATATATATATATATATATATATATATATATAAAATTATATACACATACTTTTGAACATTTGACACAATCCTAAATCAGCAGGCAGCATGGGGTTAAGAATTAAGACATGGTACTGAGGCACACAGAGGAATGCAGGAGATGGTATTACAAGTGTACTGCTTGTGGATTGTAGCCCAATTACAGTCCTGTCAGTGTGCAAACGGCTCATACATGTTTATATTCACTCTTATCTGGCAAACAGCTCATTGTGCATTTCTCAGGAGGAGGGGACAGCTGCTTGTAATGACACCACGCTGCAGCCCGCTCTGTTTACACAGAAGTCTCCTAATCTTGCCGTGTCAGATGAAATTTATGACACTTGCCTGCAGAGCCATATAGTTACTTGTAACGGATCGTCCGGTCAGTGAATGTGTGAAAGGCTCATACGTATATTTACCCTTATCTGGCTCCCTGTCTAATAGTGATTTTATTTGAAAAAGCAGCTTATCCTGCAGGACTCAATGAGCTGCTTTTTCAAATAAAATCACAGTTAGACAGGGAGCCAGATATGGGTAAATATACGTATGAGCCTTTCACACACTCACTGACCGGAGGATCCACAAGTAACTATATGGCATCATAAAAGTCACCTGACACGGCAAGTTCCTTCTCACGCCGCTCTGCTCTGCTTCAAGACAGTGAGTGAATGAACAGCCCAGCCCACAGTGCCGCACCCCCTCTAACCGCGAGGCATTCTGGGGCATGTAGTTCATTTGAATATGGCCTGAAAATAACCCAGCCACACGGGGCTAAATTTAGGATCAGCTTGCAACTGCTTATAGCGGTCGGTGAGGCACGGGGGGGGACACTTTGGGGGATAAATATCTGTCTGCCAGGGGATGATTTCGTGGGGCATAGGGGTTAATTAATTTTACATAGAAGATGCCATTTTCGGCCGGTTTTCCCCTCTTTCGGCCGAAATTGGATAGGCCCATTTTCGGCCGAAAATTTCGGTGGCCGAAATTTCGGTGCATCCCTAATTATATCGATTAGTTGTTGCAGCTCTACCGCAGACCAAGACTTGCGCCATAGAGCCCATCTTTTTTAGAAGCGCTAATGCCATATTTTTTGCATTATGTTTAATAATATCAACAGATAAAAGCGTTGGCGGAAAGCACAAACTTAAGACGGTGATGAAAATGTTCATCTGAATCCTCAGTTCTCTAATCAGATAACTGATCACACCAAAGTGTAGATGCAGCTGCCACGCAAACCCTGTTGAATAAAAGCCTTCCTGTGGAAAGACTGTCCGCTAAAGGAATAGTGGTCCACTTTGCCAGAGTAGAAATGGCCCCATCTACCTTAGGAATCCAAGCTAGAGGAAGGAAGTAAAAAAACAGAATTTATGTTTACCTGATAAATTTCTTTCTCCAACGGTGTGTCCGGTCCACGGCGTCATCCTTACTGTGGGATATTCTCTTCCCCAACAGGAAATGGCAAAGAGCCCAGCAAAGCTGGTCACATGATCCCTCCTAGGCTCCGCCTACCCCAGTCATTCGACCGACGTTAAGGAGGAATATTTGCATAGGAGAAACCATATGGTACCGTGGTGACTGTAGTTAAAGAAAATAAAATATCAGACCTGATTAAAAAAACCAGGGCGGGCCGTGGACCGGACACACCGTTGGAGAAAGAAATTTATCAGGTAAACATAAATTCTGTTTTCTCCAACATAGGTGTGTCCGGTCCACGGCGTCATCCTTACTTGTGGGAACCAATACCAAAGCTTTAGGACACGGATGAAGGGAGGGAGCAAATCAGGTCACCTAAATGGAAGGCACCACGGCTTGCAAAACCTTTCTCCCAAAAATAGCCTCAGAAGAAGCAAAAGTATCAAACTTGTAAAATTTGGTAAAAGTGTGCAGTGAAGACCAAGTCGCTGCCCTACATATCTGATCAACAGAAGCCTCGTTCTTGAAGGCCCATGTGGAAGCCACAGCCCTAGTGGAATGAGCTGTGATTCTTTCGGGAGGCTGCCGTCCGGCAGTCTCGTAAGCCAATCTGATGATGCTTTTAATCCAAAAAGAGAGAGAGGTAGAAGTTGCTTTTTGACCTCTCCTTTTACCTGAATAAACAACAAACAAGGAAGATGTTTGTCTAAAATCCTTTGTAGCATCTAAATAGAATTTTAGAGCGCGAACAACATCCAAATTGTGCAACAAACGTTCCTTCTTTGAAACTGGCTTTGGACACAGAGAAGGTACGATAATCTCCTGGTTAATGTTTTTGTTAGAAACAACTTTTGGAAGAAAACCAGGTTTAGTACGTAAAACCACCTTATCTGCATGGAACACCAGATAAGGAGGAGAACACTGCAGAGCAGATAATTCTGAGACTCTTCTAGCAGAAGAAATCGCAACTAAAAACAAAACTTTCCAAGATAATAACTTAATATCAACGGAATGTAAGGGTTCAAACGGAACCCCCTGAAGAACTGAAAGAACTAAATTGAGACTCCAAGGAGGAGTCAAAGGTTTGTAAACAGGCTTGATTCTAACCAGAGCCTGAACAAAGGCTTGAACATCTGGCACAGCTGCCAGCTTTTTGTGAAGTAATACCGACAAGGCAGAAATCTGTCCCTTCAGGGAACTAGCAGATAATCCTTTGTCCAATCCTTCTTGAAGGAAGGATAGAATCCTAGGAATCTTAACCTTGTCCCAAGGGAATCCTTTAGATTCACACCAACAGATATATTTTTTCCAAATTTTGTGGTAAATCTTTCTAGTCACAGGCTTTCTGGCCTGAACAAGAGTATCGATAACAGAATCTGAGAATCCTCGCTTCGATAAAATCAAGCGTTCAATCTCCAAGCAGTCAGCTGGAGTGAAACCAGATTCGGATGTTCGAACGGACCCTGAACCAGAAGGTCTCGTCTCAAAGGTAGCTTCCAAGGTGGAGCCGATGACATATTCACCAGATCTGCATACCAAGTCCTGCGTGGCCACGCAGGAGCTATCAAGATCACCGACGCCCTCTCCTGCTTGATCCTGGCTATCAGCCTGGGGATGAGAGGAAATGGCGGGAACACATAAGCTAGTTTGAAGGTCCAAGGTGCTACTAGTGCATCCACTAGAGCCGCCTTGGGATCCCTGGATCTGGCCCCGTAGCAAGGAACTTTGAAGTTCTGACGAGAGGCCATCAGATCCATGTCTGGAATGCCCCACAGGTGAGTGACTTGGGCAAAGATTTCCGGATGGAGTTCCCACTCCCCCGGATGCAATGTCTGCCGACTCAGAAAATCCGCTTCCCAATTTTCCACTCCTGGGATGTGGATAGCAGACAGGTGGCAGGAGTGAGACTCCGCCCAAAGAATAATTTTGGTTACTTCTTCCATCGCTAGGGAACTTCTTGTTCCCCCCTGATGGTTGATGTACGCAACAGTCGTCATGTTGTCTGATTGAAACCGTATGAACCTGGTCCTCGCAAGCTGGGGCCAGGCCTGGAGAGCATTGAATATCGCTCTCAGTTCCAGAATATTTATCGGTAGAAGAGATTCTTCCCGAGACCAAAGACCCTGAGCTTTCAGGGATCCCCAGACCGCGCCCCAGCCTATCAGACTGGCGTCGGTCGTGACAATGACCCACTCTGGTCTGTGGAACATCATCCCTTGAGACAGATTGTCCAGGGACAGCCACCAACGGAGTGAGTCTCTGGTCCTCTGATTTACTTGTATCTTCGGAGACAAGTCTGTATAGTCCCCATTCCACTGACTGAGCATGCACAGTTGTAATGGTCTTAGATGAATGCGCGCAAAAGGAACTATGTCCATCGCCGCCACCATCAAACCGATCACTTCCATGCACTGAGCTATGGAAGGAAGAGGAACGGAATGAAGTATCCGACAAGAGTCCAGAAGCTTTGTTTTTCTGGCCTCTGTTAGAAAGATCCTCATTTCTAAGGAGTCTATAATTGTTCCCAAGAAGGGAACCCTTGTTGACGGGGATAGAGAACTCTTTTCCACGTTCACTTTCCAGCCGTGAGATCTGAGAAAGGCCAGGACAATGTCCGTGTGAGCCTTTGCTTGAGGAAGGGACGACGCTTGAATCAGAATGTCGTCCAGGTAAGGTACTACTGCAATGCCCCTTGGTCTTAGCACCGCTAGAAGGGACCCTAGTACCCTTGTGAAAATCCTTGGAGCAGTGGCTAATCCGAAAGGAAGCGCCACGAACTGGTAATGTTTGTCCAGGAATGCAAACCTTAGGAACCGATGATGTTCCTTGTGGATAGGAATATGTAGATACGCATCCTTTAAATCCACCGTGGTCATGAATTGACCTTCCTGGATGGAAGGAAGGATAGTTCGAATGGTTTCCATCTTGAACGATGGGACCTTGAGAAATTTGTTTAAGATCTTGAGATCTAGGATTGGTCTGAACGTTCCCTCTTTTTTGGGAACTATGAACAGATTGGAGTAGAACCCCATCCCTTGTTCTCTTAATGGAACAGGATGAATCACTCCCATTTTTAACAGGTCTTCTACACAATGTAAGAACGCCTGTCTTTTTATGTGGTCTGAAGACAACTGCGACCTGTGGAACCTCCCCCTTGGGGGAAGTCCCTTGAATTCCAGAAGATAACCCTGGGAGACTATTTCTAGCGCCCAAGGATCCAGAACATCTCTTGCCCAAGCCTGAGCGAAGAGAGAGAGTCTGCCCCCCACCAGATCCGGTCCCGGATCGGGGGCCAATATTTCATGCTGTCTTGGTAGCAGTGGCAGGTTTCTTGGCCTGCTTTCCCTTGTTCCAGCCTTGCATTGGTCTCCAAGCTGGCTTGGCCTGAGAAGTATTACCCTCTTGCTTAGAGGACGTAGCACCTTGGGCTGGTCCGTTTTTACGAAAGGGACGAAAATTAGGTCTATTTTTTGCCTTGAAAGGCCGATCCTGAGGAAGGGCGTGGCCCTTACCCCCAGTGATATCAGAGATAATCTCTTTCAAGTCAGGACCAAACAACGTTTTCCCCTTGAAAGGAATGTTTAGTAGCTTGTTCTTGGAAGACGCATCAGCCGACCAAGATTTCACCAAAGCGCTCTGCGCGCCACAATAGCAAACCCAGAGTTCTTAGCCGCTAACTTAGCCAATTGCAAAGAGGCGTCTAGAGTGAAAGAATTAGCCAATTTGAGAGCATTGATTCTGTCCATAATCTCCTCATAAGGAGGAGAGTCACTATCGAGCACCTTAAGCAGTTCATCAAACCAGAAATATGCGGCAGTAGTGACAGGGACAATGCAAGAAATGGGTTGTAGAAGGTAACCCTGCTGAACAAACATCTTTTTAAGCAAACCTTCTAATTTTTTATCCATAGGATCTTTGAAAGCACAACTATCCTCTATTGGAATAGTGGTGCGTTTGTTTAAAGTAGAAACCGCTCCCTCGACCTTGGGGACTGACTGCCATAAGTCCTTTCTGGGGTCGACCATAGGAAACAATTTTTTAAATATGGGGGGAGGGACGAAAGGAATACCGGGCCTTTCCCATTCTTTATTAACAATGTCCGCCACCCGCTTGGGTATAGGAAAAGCTTCTGGGAGCCCCGGCACCTCTAGGAACTTGTCCATTTTACATAGTTTCTCTGGGATGACTAAATTTTCACAATCATCCAGAGTGGATAATACCTCCTTAAGCAAAATGCGGAGATGTTCCAATTTAAATTTAAATGTAATCACATCAGATTCAGCCTGCTGAGAAATGTTCCCTAAATCAGTAATTTCTCCCTCAGACAAAACCTCCCTGGCCCCCTCAGATTGGGTTAGGGGCCCTTCAGAGATATTAATATCAGCGTCGTCATGCTCTTCAGTAACTAAAACAGAGCAGGCACGCTTACGCTGACAAGGGTTCATTTTGGCTAAAATGTTTTTGACAGAATTATCCATTACAGCCGTTAATTGTTGCATAGTAAGGAGTATTGGCGCGCTAGATGTACTAGGGGCCTCCTGAGTGGGCAAGACTCGTGTAGACGAAGGAGGGAATGATGCAGTACCATGCTTACTCCCCTCACTTGAGGAATCATCTTGGGCATCATTGTCATTATCACATAAATCACATTTATTTAAATGAATAGGAATTCTGGCTTCCCCACATTCAGAACACAGTCTATCTGGTAGTTCAGACATGTTAAACAGGCATAAACTTGATCAGAAAGTACAAAAAACGTTTTAAAATAAAACCGTTACTGTCACTTTAAATTTTAAACTGAACACACTTTATTACTGCAATTGCGAAAAAAACATGAAGGAATTGTTCAAAATTCACCAAATTTTCACCACAGCGTCTTAAAGCCTTGAAAATATTGCACACCAATTTTGGAAGCTTTAACCCTTAAAATAACGGAACCGGAGCCGTTTTAAGCTTTAAACCCCTTTACAGTCCCTGGTATCTGCTTTGCTGAGACCCAACCAAACCCAAAGGGGAATACGATACCAAATGACGCCTTCAGAAGTCTTTTCTAAGTATCAGAGCTCCTCTCACATGCGACTGCATGCCATGCCTCTCAAAAACAAGTGCGCAACACCGGCGCGAAAATGAGACTCTGCCTATGCTTGGGGAAAGTCCCTAAAGAATAAGGTGTCTAAAACAGTGCCTGCCGATATTATTATATCAAAATACCCAGATAAAATGATTCCTCAAGGCTAAATATGTGTTAATAATCAATCGATTTAGCCCAGAAAAAGTCTACAGTTTAAATAAGCCCTTGTGAAGCCCTTATTTACAATCGTAATAAACATGGCTTACCGGATCCCATAGGGAAAATGACAGCTTCCAGCATTACATCGTCTTGTTAGAATGTGTCATACCTCAAGCAGCAAGAGACTGCAAACTGTTCCCCCAACTGAAGTTAATTGCTCTCAACAGTCCTGTGTGGAACAGCCATGGATTTTAGTTACGGTTGCTAAAATCATTTTCCTCATACAAACAGAATTCTTCATCTCTTTTCTGTTTCTGAGTAAATAGTACGTACCAGCACTATTTGAAAATAACAAACTCTTGATTGAATAATGAAAAACTACAGTTAAACACTAAAAAACTCTAAGCCATCTCCGTGGAGATGTTGCCTGTACAACGGCAAAGAGAATGACTGGGGTAGGCGGAGCCTAGGAGGGATCATGTGACCAGCTTTGCTGGGCTCTTTGCCATTTCCTGTTGGGGAAGAGAATATCCCACAAGTAAGGATGACGCCGTGGACCGGACACACCTATGTTGGAGAAAACATATGTTTAAATGTAGAAGATGGGCTAAACTGAATATTCAGTTTAGACCATTCGTTGGTAATAATTTCAGTGATAATCTCAGGAAGGGGAAAAAAATTCTGGGGTTTTAACAGTCGGTTTAAAAAATAAAATCTATTTGTTTGACTGACTTTTCTTCAGTAGGTTTAGGATCTTGTTCCCCTAAGATACTTAAGACCTCTCATAAAAGAGTTCTCAGATGTTCAATTTTAAACATACAGGAAGAGAAATCACAATCTTTACCAGATACAGATTCCTTGTGATCGGAGGACACCACTCCTTATGAAAAAGAATGAGGAATTCGACTCTGAATCAGTAATAAACCTTTTGGTTGATCTGATCTTAAGAGAAGTAATAGATCTTAATCAGAAGTAATAAATTCAGAAAACATTTGCTTCTCAGCAGTTCTTTTACGCTTACTTGAAGGGGCAAGGCCACCAACATCTCAAAACATTTGTGTGATCTACTGTTAATAAGTCCTGGAGCCAAATCAGAGTCACTCTCTAGTACTGTTCTAACAGAGGGAGGACAAAGTTATTTAGTGATAATAACAGCAGCAGACTTTCTATTGAAAGTCTGGAGAGTACCAGAAAGCTTTATGATAGTAGGAAATATTATTGCAATACACAGTATAGAAGGAAAGCAATACAATGAGTAATGCAATTACACAGTATAGCATGAATAAAAGCAGCAATGAAACCGTCACAAAAACAAATTAGGGACTTGGTCTGAAAAATCAGCAATAGATGTAAATATAAGTGCTTATAAGTGTCTGGCACACAAAATTGTGAAGGCTCTTGAAAAATAAAAAAGGGACTGCTGTGCACAGCTACAAAAGAATAGTGACTACTCACTATGCAATTGCATTTCATCCTGTCCTGCAGCTCTTTACAAAAAAGTTATCCTGTTTTAATAGCTTAAAAGGTGCCAGATACTGAAGCTCTGCCTCTTTGCACTGGGGGCTGCCCTCCTGGAGATCAGGTATTCTAACAGCTTGTTACAGAAGCTGTGATCAGTGATGCTGTCCACTTTTACAGCCGTATCATGTGCTTCAGGTTAGTGTGCACAATGCAATATTTTTGCATTTTTGTTTTACAATCTACAATAATATAGTGCAATGCAGCCACAGCAAAAATGTACAGCTACTGCATTGCATCATGCACCCTAACCTGAAGCACATGATACGGCTGTAAATAAAAAAAAAAGTAATATTACTGATCTGTGAGTGTGCACAGCTTATGGCACAGGCTGTTAGAATACCTGAGTTTTGACTCCCTACAGTGCCAAACTTCACTGATGCTACTGCAGCAGGACCGTTCCTACTGTAAGTTGGAGCACTCTCTGATAGCACGCTTCAGCTTCACCCAAAGTGGGAAAAACGTCTGAAAAATAATGTGATGCAGTGTAGAAATAAAATCATTTTGCAATTTTCTAGCCGGATTTCTCTGAAAGGAGCCGGTGTGCTGTGCCAGAAATAAAAACCTAAAAGGAAAAAAAAAAAAAATTTACGCTTACCTGATAAATTTATTTCTTTTCGGGCATGGAGAGTCCACGAAACAATTACTAGTGGGATATTCACTCCTGGCCAGCAGCCAGCAGGATGAGGCAAAGAGCACCCCAGCAGAGCTGTTAAGTATCACTTCCCTTACCCATAACCCCCAGTCAATTGGTCGAACGGAAACAAAAAATAAAGATAACACAAGGGTATAGAGGTGCTTGAGGACTAGACAAAAATAACTGCTGTCTTAATAGACGGAGCAGAAATCTGAACCTTCAAAGTACTGACTGACAAACCCTTCTCCAGGCACACCTGAAGAAAAGCCAAAATTTGAGGAACCCTTACTTTGTTCCAAGAAAAACCTTTTGAATCACACCAATGAAGGTATTTATACCATACCCTATGGTAAATTCTGCGAGTAACCGGTTTACGAGCCTGAAGCATAGTATCTAAGACTCTCAGAGAAGCCACATTTAGCCAATCTTAGTTCAATCTCCAAGCAGTCAGCTTCACAGAAACCAGATTTGGATGAAGAAAGGGACCCTGAAGTAGAAGGTCCTTCCTGAAAGGTAACCTCCATGGCAGAAGAGATGACATTGTCACCAGATCCACAAACTAGATCTTGCGAGGCCATGCAGGAGCTATTAGAACCACAGAAGATCTCTCCTGTTTGATGCAAGCAATTACTTGTGAAAGCAATGCAAACGGAGGAAACAGGTATGCTAGATTGAAGCTCCAAGGAACCGCTAGAGCATCTACCAGAATGGCTTGAGGATCTCTTGACCTTGAACCGTACTTTGGAAGCTTGGAGTTTTGACGAGATGCCATCAGATCTAACTCCTGAACCCCACACCTGAGAGTTATTGTGAAAACCTCTGGGTGGAGAGCCCACTCTACGGTATGAAAAGTCTGCCTGCTTAGAAAATCCGCCTCCCAGTTGTCCACCCCTAGTATGTGGATGGCAATCGTGAGACTCCAACCACTGGAGAATGCGAGACACCTTCTTCATTGCCAAGGAACTCAGAGTTCCTCCCTGGTGATTGATGTAGGCCACCGAGGTGATGTTGTCCAACTGAAATCTGATAAATCGGACCAAAGCTAGTTGAGGCCAAGCTATTAAAGCATAGAAAATTGCTCTCAACTCCAAGATGTTTATTGGAAGAGACAACTCCTCTTGAGTCCACAGACCCTGTGTCTTTAAGAAACCTCAAACTGCTCCCCAGCCTAACAGGCTGGCGTCTGTGGTCACAATCACTCAGGAAGCATGTGCCCCGAGACATATGGTCCTGCGAAACCCACCATGAGAGTGAGACTCTTGTTGCTGAATCCAAATTTATCTTGTGCGAGAAATCTGAGTGGTCCCCATTCCATTGACTGAGCATGCCTACCTGCAGAGGTCTCAGATGGAACCGAGCAAAATCAATGATGTCCATGGAGGCAACCATAAGTCCAACCACCTCCATGCATTGAGCCACAGATGGACGAATAGCAGACTGGAGAGACAGGCAAGAAACATGAAGTTTAGATTTTCTGGCGTCTGTCAGAAAATCTACATGGACAGGGAATCTGATTGTTCCCAAGAAACACACCCTTGTATCTGGAACAAGGGAACTCTTTCCCAGATTCACTTTCCACCCGTCGGAACGTAGAATAGACAACATCTCGGTATGAGATCTTGATAGATGAAAAGATGGCACTTGAACTAGAATGTCGTCTAGATAAGTCACCACAGCAATACCCTGGGACCTCACCACTGCCCGAAGTGCCCCCAGAACTTTTGTAAAAAATTCTGGGAGCTGTAGCAAGGCAAAAAGGAAGGGCAACAAACTTCCTTCAGATCTATGGTCGTCATGGACTGACCCTTTTGGAAGAATAGAATGGATGGTCTCCATCTTGAAGGACAGAACCCTGAGCAATTGATTGAGACACTTTAGGTCCAGAATGGGACGAAAAGTGCCCTCCTTCTTGGGAGCTACAAATAGAGTTGAATAGAATCCTAAACCCTGTTCCACAAGAGTAACTGGAACAATCACTACCAGGGAAGATAGGTCCTTTACGCAGTTTAAGAAGGCCTCTCTCTTTATCTGGTACGCAGATAACCTTGACAGGTTGAACCTGCCCCTGGGAGGACAAGATTTGAATCCTATTCTGTAACCGTGGCATACTATAGCTATGGTCCAAGGATCTGGAACATCACGTATCCAAGCCTGCTGGAAAAAAAAAAAGAAAGCCTTCCCCTCACTTGATCCACTACAGGATCGGGGATGGCCCCTTCATGTTGATTTAGAATCAATGGAAGGTTTCTTAGCTTGCTTTCCCCCTATTCCAAGGCTGACTGGACCTCCAAGAAGACTTGGATTGATCCTACTTGGAAGAGGAAGACTTCCGTCCCTTAAAGTTACGAAAGGAACGAAAATTAGAAATCTGTCGACCCTTAGGTATATTTTTTTTATCCTGAGGTAGGAAAGAACCCTTTCCCCTTGTAATGTCAGAACTAATTTCTGCCAGACCTGGTTCAAACAAGGTTTTACCCTTATAAGGCAGAGACCAAGATTTTAACCAGAGAGCTCTGCAAGATAAAACATTAAAACCAGAAATCATAGCACCCAACCTAAGAACTTGCATGTTGGCATCACAAATAAAGGTACTGGCTAGCTTTAGAGCCTTAATCCTGTCTTGGAGCTCCTCTATAGTAGTCTCTTCTAGGATAAGATTAGATAAATCATTGCATCAATAAGATGCTGCCTCCGCAACTGCAGCAATACTAGCAACCGGTTATAGGAATAGCAGTTCTCTTAGCCAGAGTAGAGATAGTTCCCTCTACCTTGGGCACCCGTGCAACACAAATCATGAATAGCATTAGCAACAGGAAACATCTTTTTAAAAACAGGGGACGGGGAAAAAAGGAATCCCTCGTTTATCCCATTCCTGAGTTATAATATCTGCCATAT
The DNA here is from genome assembly GCF_027579735.1 of Bombina bombina. NCBI lineage: Eukaryota > Metazoa > Chordata > Amphibia > Anura > Bombinatoridae > Bombina > Bombina bombina. The sequence goes on from NC_069499.1 coordinate 189,402,227, forward strand.
GGTCTGGAACTGGAAATACTTCCACAGATGAGGGTACATCATATACCCTATTAAGCTTACTAGACCTCTTTGGATTCTCTGCAACAGATGAGTGATTCTTCAAAAGTAGCTAAAACTAAAACCTCCTTCAAAAGAACACGAAGGTGTTATAACAAATCTGAAATTAATCTCCTCTGAATCTGCAGAATTCTTACGCTTACCAGAAACCTTTGGAAAAGCTGATAAAGCTGCAGAAACAGCAGAAGTAATCTGCGCAGGGAAATTCCCACATAAAAAAACACCCCCAAGAGGTTGAGAGGAACCACAGGGCACTGCATGTGAAGCTTGGGAAGTGTGAGGGGAAAGCTGAGGCGTAGCCAGGATAACACCATCCTGAGAGACAGGAGGCTCAGGGAGAGACATCTTATCTTTAAACTTTAAAGCTTTATTTAAACATAAAGAGCAAAAAACTGTACAGGAGGAATTATCTAAGCCTCCAAACACAAGCATTTTTCAAATGAATCAACTTCAGTATTAGTGTCCATTATTGGGTATCCGTTCCTAACACTTAACAAAAAAAAATTGAAATGTCAAATAAAATTTATTTATATGAAGCAATGAAACATAAATAAGCACCTAAAACACTCAAGCTCTGCTGAGGTCTTGCCCCTCCAGAAGCTATCCCACTAGCACAGAAAACCGGACATACTCGGTAGCAAAATACACCTTGTTACCGGAACAACCTAAATCCACTTGCCACTGTAGATAGAGGAAACTGCAGTCTCCACACTTGCTGAGGCATGGTCACGTGAACGCAATTAAAAAACTTTAAAAAAAAAAAAAAAAATTAATTGCGCTAAACAAAAATCAACAGCAGCACAGCAAAAGTGATTGGGCCAATAAGCTGAGCTGAAAAAGCGATTGCAACAAGTAAAACAAACACCTGTGAAACACTTCATAGACTCTCCATCTCTGAGCCCCAATAAAAAAGTATGCCTCTTCACATAAAAGCAGTGCCCCTAAAACAGATTCAAATACTTTCCACAAGGATATAACCCCTATAGTGCCGGAACCTTCAAACCGAGAAGGGAAAGCACTTACCTGAGGATCCTGCTCTGTCAGGCAGGAGCTGTTTTCTGAGGTGTGGCAGCTTCACCATTTCTACCAGGGACCTATAGAAAAGAAAGAACAGAATAACCAAGTCTGGCTTTCTATAATAGGGGTAGCAATAATGTTAGAAGACGGCAAGGTGGTATTTGCTTAAAGTTCTAACTGCTAATAGCCACCATTACTCTTACTAAAGAGATTGACATGGACACATCATAGCCCCAATCCTTGCTTGCAGGGAAAAGCACATATTAAAAGGGATTAAAATCTTCAGATACCATCTTCGCCATCCTCCCGTGATCAAGGCAAAGAGAATGACTGAGGGTTATGGGTAAGGGAAGCGATACTTAAAAGCTCTGCTGGGGTGCTCCTCGCCAGGAGTGAATATCCCACTAGTAATTAGTATGTTTTGTGGACTCTTCCCGCCGCCATATAAACAAAAAAAAAAACCTTTCTAAGTCCCACTGCCCTGTAATGCAAGTCAGGCAGCAATTAACCCTCAGTAACTGAAAGGAACTTGCTATAATAAGGTCCCCTGGCTATGTTGTACCATTACAAAATATACCTGCTGTTAGCCTGTGCGCTATTTGAGTGCTAAGCACACAAACCACTGTTTACCCTCTGGATGAAGTACCTGGGTTACGCATGTAAAAAGAACAGAATTCAGTGTTTAGCCCATCTAGTCCTGAGCCCATTAAAGTAGAGGATATAAAATCAGGAGTATACCGATGACCCGACTGGGTGGTGGCTAAGGGACCTCCCCTGTGGTAGGCTTGTGACTAACTCGGCACTGTGATTGTGTCACTGCCCCATACTCTAACCTGTCCCTCTGATTCTCCACAGCAGTTCCATGAGGGAGAAAATTGGTCTTAAATCAGTCTGAGCACCCATCTCAAAATAAATTCAGGAAAACCTCATGTCTTCACCCACCTCCTGGAAGGCAAAGATTTCGACTGGGATACAAGTGAGGTGGGAGGAATGAAGTACTCTTGAAAGTTTGGAAATCTTTGCCTCCTCCTAGTAATAGGAATGGTCATCCCATGCATAATGAATTGTGGACTCTCACCACCTTATGAAAGCAAGAACATTCTGGTGAAAGTTCTATTTTGCATCTATACGTAAGACTTGCATACCAGTTAGGTGGGAGGGATTAAGTGCTTTTAGAAGTTTTGGAAATCTTTGCCTCCTCCTAGTGGCCAGGAGTTGAATCCCAGCAGTAATTTGTTTGTGGACTCTCACAATCATGAAAGAAATTAAATTTATCTGGTAAGCATACATTTAATTTTGTTCCTCATTGTCAAGTTAACAGGTATGTTTTCATGATCTACTCTGAACACTACAAATTAATTCTTAAATCCAAAATTGTTCTCATCATTCATATACAGCAAACCATTTTAAACGACTTTCTAAAGTACTTCTATTATCAAATTGTCTTTGTTCTCTCTGTAAGCTTTGTAAAAAATAGAGAGGTAAGCTCAGAAGTGTGCATGTGTCTGCAGCGCTATATGGCAGCAGTTTTGCAAGAATGTTATACATTAGCAAGAGAATTAGATGGCAGCACTGTTTCCTGCCATGCAGCGCTCCAGACATGTGCATGCTAGCTATGATATATTTCTTCAACAAGGAATATCATGAGAACAAAGCAAATAGTATAGTAGAAGTAAATTAGAAGCTTCATTTAAAAGCATGTATAGTCTGTTAGAATTACAAAAGAAATATTTTGTGTTTCAGGTACTTTTAAGTCATACTGAAACCATAAAGAAATGGATCATTTTACAGAATGTACCAGAATAATACACGTTTATATAGATATCATTGCAGAAAACCTAAAACTATAAGATTATGATATTCTATGTGGGAAAAAAAAATGTAGGTTTGAGGTGTAGGAAACTGTAGTCCTCTGAGAATAAACAGTCTGATATCTTCAGGCTAAGAGACTAAGCCAAAAAAAGAATCTGTAATAGGTCTCTTGAGAATTAACAGTTGCATACGCAAAAAATAGAGCAGGAAGGCATGAAACAATACTGCTGAGATAACTTATTTTTAAAAATGCTGTAGATAACTTTCTAAGCTTAATGTTATTTAAATAAGAACAATGCATTAATCTCCGTTATTTTAAGCAGCCATAAAATAGCTCTTCTGCACTGCTTTTAAAGGGAAACAAGTCAAAATTAAAATGTTCCTGATTCAGCTAGAATTTTCGTTCTCAAATTGTCTTTGTGAGGCATCTGCTCCTACTTAGCATGTGCAGGAGGCAGTTTATACATATTTGCAGATGGCTGACACATGATATAGGGGCAGGGAAATGGGTGGATTTTTTAAATTTGTCAGGGAAAAAACAAAATATATACTGCTCATTTGAAATTCAGAATAAGTGCTAATACACTGCCTGTATTATGCATTTGTTTAATATTATGCAATAATATTATATTTAATGGCCCTTTAAAGTAAAGTGTTGTTCATGAAGGTTTTAGATTGTGAGTGGTTAACTCTTTCCCTGTGTGCTCAATTCCCTGCATTTATCCTAAAAACCAGACACCCTGTCGTAAATTTCTAAGCTTCACTTGACCAATCTTTATTACTTACAGAGACCTAGTATCTCAAGGCAAAAGATGTCAGCACAGGGAGACAAGAAAAATGTCCTGTATCAAGACAGAGACTAAGGTCAATTGGAGTTAAAATTATTATTATTATCGGTTATTTGTACAGCACCAACAGATTCCGCAGCGCTATAAACAAATGCGGAGTATGACAAAACAATTATAGGTATCAAATGGGTAGAGGGCCCTTCCAAGAGTTGCACTGTTGTAGTCAGCTCTTAAGAAGGTGATCTACAAACAGCTGGACTCTTAGGCTTACATGCCAAGGGGGTTCAGGGGCTAGCAATGGAGGAGAGGAACTGGTATCAAGTAATGTTAGCGTAGGTTGTATGCGTCCCTGAACAGTAGAGTCTTTAGGGAACGCTTGAAGCTATCAAAACTAGGGGAGAGTCTTGTGGAGCGAGGCAGAGCGTTCAACAAGATGGGAGCCAGTCTGGAGAAGTCCTGTAAACTGCAGTGCGATTAGGTAACCAGAGAGGAGGAGAATAGGAGGTCATGAGCAGAGCGAAGGGGACGGGAGGGAGAGTATCTGGAGACAAGGTCTGAGATATAGGGGGAAGCAGTGCAGTTGAGGGCTTTGTATGTCAGAGTGAGAATTTTGTGTTTGATCCTAGAGGCAAGAGGAAGCCAGTGAAGGGATTGGCAGAGAGGTGCAGCAGATGAAGAGCGACGTGTAAGGAAGATGAGTCTGGCAGAGGCATTCATTATGGATTGTAAAGGAGCTAGGCAGCAGGTGGGGAGACCAAAGAGGACAGAGTAGCAGTAATCGAGGCGGGAAAGATTGAGATAGTGGTTTAAAATCTTAGTTGTGTCTTGTGTAAGGAAGTGTCTAATTTTAGAGATTTTTTTTAAGGTGGAAGCGGCAGGCTTTAGCCAAGGACTGAATGTGAGGAGTGAAAGAAAGATCCGAGTCAAATGTGACCCTCTAAAAAAACTCTAGGATATCTTAAAACATGCTTTAATCACATTTATGGTACGGGATAACCAAATACCAGATATATTTGTTATCAAAATAGTCCTCATGATGCCACAATGGGATTGCCTATAAGGATATGTGTACTGTATTTACATAAATAAAAAAAATAATATCCAAGCAGAAGGTCTATGCTACGGAAAGGGTGAAAACAAGGACTTTCCTGCCAAAAGCGCCTTGCGAAGAAGCAAAAAACATAATTTATGTAAGAACTTACCTGATAAATTCATTTCTTTCATATTAACAAGAGTCCATGAGCTAGTGACGTATGGGATATACATTCCTACCAGGAGGGGCAAAGTTTCCCAAACCTTAAAATGCCTATAAATACACCCCTCACCACACCCACAAATCAGTTTAACGAATAGCCAAGAAGTGGGGTGATAAGAAAAAAAGTGCGAAGCATATAAAATAAGGAATTGGAATAATTGTGCTTTATACAAAAAAATCATAACCACCACAAAAAAGGGTGGGCCTCATGGACTCTTGTTAATATGAAAGAAATGAATTTATCAGGTAAGTTCTTACATAAATTATGTTTTCTTTCATGTAATTAACAAGAGTCCATGAGCTAGTGACGTATGGGATAATGACTACCCAAGATGTGGATCTTTCCACACAAGAGTCACTAGAGAGGGAGGGATAAAATAAAGACAGCCAATTCCTGCTGAAAATAATCCACACCCAAAATAAAGTTTAACAAAAAACATAAGCAGAAGATTCAAACTGAAACCGCTGCCTGAAGAACTTTTCTACCAAAAACTGCTTCAGAAGAAGAAAATACATCAAAATGGTAGAATTTAGTAAAAGTATGCAAAGAGGAAACTGATTTGTGGGTGTGGTGAGGGGTGTATTTATAGGCATTTTAAGGTTTGGGAAACTTTGCCCCTCCTGGTAGGAATGTATATCCCATACGTCACTAGCTCATGGACTCTTGTTAATTACATGAAAGAAACATAATTTATGCTTACCATATAAATTCCTTTCCTTCTGGATAGAGAGAAAGTCCACGGCTTCATTCCTTACTGTTGGGAAATACAACACCTGGCCACCAGGAGGCGGCAAAGACACCCCAGCCAAAGGCTTAAATATACCTCCAACTTCCTCATTACCCCAGTCACTCTGCCGAGGGAACAAGTAAAATTAGGAGAAACATTAGGGTATAAATGGTGCCAGAAGAATAAAATAAATAGGGGGCCACCCATAGACAAGAAAAAATGGGCGGGGGCCGTGGACTCTCCCTATCCTGAAGGAAAGAAATTTATCTGGTAAGAATAAATGTTTTCCTTCCTAAGACAGGGAGAGACCACGGCTTCATTCGTTACTGTTGAGAAAACTATATCCAAGCTCCAGAGGACACTGAATGAATAACAGGAGAGAAAAAAAAGGAAGAGGTAAACCTCTTGTGCAGGAAGATTACTGATCCTACTTGATGCGGGCCACCACTCGAGGAAGAAGCGGTAAAAGAGGAAAAAGATATACGAGTTTGAACCTCCAGGGCACTGCCAGTGCATCTATTAGATCCGCTAGGGGATACCTCTACCGGTACCTGGGTAGCTTGGTATTGAGACGGGACGACATGAGATCTCTCTCAGGCATCCCCCACTTGCTGCATATCTCAGCAAACACCTCGGGATGGAGAGACCCACTCCCGAATCAGAGATACTTCCTTTATAGCCAAGGAACTTCTCGGCCCCCCTGATGGTTGATGTAAGCCACCGAGGTTATATTGTCTGATTGGAATCTGATGAAGTGGCAAAGCCTTCAAGGCCTTTAAGAGTGCCCATAGTTCCATAATATTGATCGGGAGGGAGGAGGACTCCTGAGTCCACAACCCCTGTGCCTTCCTAGCACCCTAAACAGCTCCCCATCCAGAGAGGCTTGTATCCGTAAGTCACAATCTCCCAGGATGGTCTTGAGAAGCATGTCCCTTGGGACAGATGATCTGGACAGAGCCACCAAGAGAGCGATTCTCTCGACCGGCTGTCTAATACAATCTGTTGAGACTGATCTGAATGATTGCCGTTCCACTGCCTCAGCATGCACAGTTGTAAAAGGTCTGAGACGGAACTTGGCAAAAGGAATGTTGTCTATGCAGGACACCATGAGACCAATCACCTCCATACACTGAGCCACAGAGGGACTCAAGGAGGTCAAGACATGCCGAAGTTAGCTTGCAACGTCTCTGGTCTGTTAGAAATATCCTCATGGATATGGAATCTATTATAATAGTACCCAAGAATTACACCCTGGTACTTGGGTTTATCTTCCATCCATGTGATCGATGAAAACTGAGAAGGGACTCCGATAATTCTTCTGCAAGACAAAAGGATGGTGCTTTCACCAGAATATCGTCCAAGTATGGGGCTACTGCAATACCCTGAGTTCTGGCAACGACTAGAAGAGCCCCCAGGGAAGTGCTGGTCCAGGAATGCAAACCTCAGGAGCTGAAAGTGTCCCCTGTGGATTGGAACATGAAGGTAAGCGTCCTTTAGATCTATAGTGGTCATAAACTGGCCTTCCTGAATTAAAGGAAAGATGGACCTTATCGTCGTTAGCTCTGCGCGCTTGGATGGCGAATCCGGAGTTCTTAGCCGTAAGTTTGGTTAAATGTACGACGGCATCAGAAACAAATGAGTTAGCTAGCTTAAGTGCTTTAAGCTTGTTCATAATCTCATCCAATGGAGCTGTGCGAATGGCCTCTTCCAGAGACTCAAACCAGAATGCCGCAGCAGCAGTGACAGGCGCAATGCATGCAAGGGGCTGTAAGGTAACCTTCTAATATTTTATCCATTGGATCCGAAAAAGCACAATTATCCTCCACCGGGATAGTGGTACGTTTAGCTAAAGTAGAAACTGCTCCCTCCACCTTAGGGACTGTCTGCCATAAGTCTCGTGTGGTGGCGTCTATTGGAAACATTTTCCTAAATATCGGAGGAGGGGAAAAGGGCACACCGGGTCTATCCCACTCCTTGCTAATAATCTCTGTAAGCGTTTTAGGTATAGGAAAAACGTCAGTACACACCGGCACCGCATAGTATCTATCCAGCCTACACAATTTCTCTGGAATTGCAACTGTGTTACAGTCATTCAGAGCAGCTAATACCTCCCCAAGCAACACACGGAGGTTCTCAAGCTTAAATTTAAAATTAGAAATCTCTGAATCAGGATTCCCCGAATCAGAGATGTCACCCACAGACTGAAGCTCTCCGTCCTCATGATCTGCATATTGTGACGCAGTATCAGACATGGCCCTTACAGCATCTGCACGCTCTGTATCTCTCCTAACCCCAGAGCAATCGCGCTTGCCTCTTAATTCAGGCAACCTGGATAATACCTCTGACAGGGTATTATTCATGATTGCAGCCATGTCCTGCAAGGTAATCGCTATGGGAGTCCCTGATGTAATTGGTGCCATATTAGCGTGCATCCCCTGAGCGGGAGGCAAAGGGTCTGACACGTGGGGAGAGTTAGTCGGCATAACTTCCCCCTCGTCAGAATCTTCTGGTGATATTTCTTTTATAGTTAAAGACTGATCTTTACTGTTTAAGGTGAAATCAATACATTTAGTGCACATTCTCCTATGGGGCTCCACCATGGCTTTCAAACATAATGAACAAGTAGTTTCCTCTGTGTCAGACATGTTTAAATAGACTAGCAATGAGACTAGCAAGCTTGGAAAACACTTTAAACAAGTTTGCAAGCAATATAAAAAACATTACTGCACCTTTAAGAAACACAAATTTTGTCAAAATTTGAAATAACAGTGAAAAAAGGCAGTTACACTAACGAAATTTTTACAGTGTATGTAACAAGTTAGCAGAGCATTGCACCCACTTGCAAATGGATGATTAACCCCTTAATACCCAAAAAATAATAAAAGACAAAAACGTTTTTTTGTTTGTTTTTTTTTTTTAACAGTCACAACAACTGCCACAGCTCTACTGTGGCTTTTTACCTCCCTCAAAAACGACTTTGAAGCCTTTTGAGCCCTCCAGAGATGTCCTGGATCATGCAGGAAGAAGCTGGATGTCTGTGTCTGTAATTTTAGCTGCACAGAAAAGCACTAAAATAGGCCCTTCCCACTCATATTGCAACAGTGGAAAGCCTAAGGAAACTGTTTCTAGGCCAAATTCAAGCCAGCCATGTGGAAAAAAACTAGGCCCCAATAAGTTTTATCACCAAATACATATAAAAACGATTAAACATGCCAGCAAACGTTTTATATTACATTTTTATAAGAGTATGCATCTCTATTAATAAGCCTGATACCAGTAGCTATCACTGCATTTAAGGCTTTACTTACATTAGTTCGGTATCAGCAGCATTTTCTAGCAAATTCCATCCCTAGAAAAATATTAACTGCACATACCTTATTGCAGGAAAAACCTGCACGCCATTCCCTCTCTGAAGTTACCTCACTCCTCAGAATATGTGAGAACAGCCATGGATCTTAGTTACTTCTGCTAAGATCATAGAAAACACAGGCAGATTCTTCTTCTAAATACTGCCTGAGATAAACAGTACACTCCGGCACCATTTAAAAATAACAAACTTTTGATTGAAGAATAAACTAAGTATAAAACACCACACTCCTCTTACGACCTCCATCTTGGTTGAGGCTTGCAAGAGAATGACTGGGTATGACAGTTAGGGGAGGAGCTATATAGCAGCTCTGCTGTGGGTGATCCTCTTGCAACTTCCTGTTGGGAAGGAGAATATCCCATAAGTAATGGATGATCCGTGGACTGGATACACTTAACAAGAGAAAAAGAGAGTCTGCCCCTACATGATCCAATCCTGGATCGGTGGCCGCCCCTTCATGCCAATTTGTTTTTGGCAGGCTTCTTATTCTGCTTGGATTTATTCCAGGACTGAGACGTTTTCCAAGAACTCTTGGGTTGCTCAGGCTTAGAGGAGGATTGTTGTCGTTGGGATTTGTCAGAACGAAAATTAGAAGATTGTTGTCCCTTAGACTTGTTCTTCTTATCTTGAGGTAGGAAGGCACCCTTGCCTCTGGTAACAGTAGAAAAAATGGAGTCCAGGCCTAGACCAAATAAAATCTATCCCTTGAAGGGAAGAGAAAGGAGTCTGGACTTAGAAGTCATATCCGCAGACCAAGACTTCAACCAGAGCACCTGGCGGGCTACGACCACAAAGCCAGAGGCCTTTGCATTTAGATGAATAATTTGCATGTTCGCATCAGAGATAAAAAGAATTAGCAATTCTCAGAGCTTTAATTCTGTCTTGAACCCTCTGAAGCATAATAGCTAAATCCGATAAATATTTAGATGACTCCGGGTCAGGAGAGCTATGTTTAACTTTTCTCTTGCATTTGTTAGAATGAGGTATTGCACTGAAGGCCGCAGACACCGCCGTTTGTAACTGAGCGGCAAAGTCCGCAGGAAGAAGGACCCCTCCGGATGGAGGATTATATGTGCTACAGGGAACTGCATGTGGAATGAATAATGTAGCAAGGGTAGTAATCTCACGGGATGCCAAGTCCTGAGAGGTAGACAGCTCAGAGGGACTAAGAGCCTTAGCAGGCTTATCTCCCTTCTTAGACTTTATAATGGTGTTAAGGCATGTGGAACATAATTGAGTGGGCGGAAAAACCACAGCCTCCTCACAATATAAACTGGTATGATTTAGTGCAGAAGGAGTACCTTCTAACATGTCAGAGTCCTCCATAGCTCAGGTTATACCCACAGAAGGGCACGAATAAAAACTTTTTTTTTATTTAAATCAGCATTTTTTATTTAATAAAAGGTATTTAAAAAAAATAATAATAATAATAATCACATTCGGTTGACATAAGTTGGATCAGCAAAAAAACACATACAGGATGACAAAAGTATGCTCAACTGGTTATATCAAACTAAACAAAGTATGACGGAGCATTATTCTTCACACAAACTCCTGAAATTAAATTTAAAAGCAACTTATAATTAAAGGGATAGTAAACCCCAAAATGTAATTGATGATTTAGATAGAACAAACAAATTTAAACAACTTTCCAGTTTAATTATAAAATTTTCTTCATTCTCTTGTTATCCATTGCTGAAGGGACAGCATTGCACTACTGACAGGAAGCTGAAAATAGCTATTTAGCCAATCACAAGAGACAAATTAGCAGCAGCTCCCACTAGTGTATGATATGTGCTTATACATTTTTTAACAAGGGATACTAAGAGAATGAAGCACATTTGAAAATAGAAGTGAATTTAAAAGTGTCTTAAAATGACGTGCTCTGATTCATGCAAGTTTAATTTTGACTTTCCTATCCCTTTAATGCCAACACAATGCCAAATCATGTATTCTCGCCCATTCTTCCTTGCCTGTAAAGTGTACTTAATAGTATGATACCTCTTTTTCTACGGTTATGAAATTAAACTTTATTCCCTGATGAATTAAGTCGTCTTGTAGTGTGATATACTGCAAGAAAATGTGAAAAATGAAAAGTCAAGGTTACTTGAATAGGAAGGGAATAATGACAAGTTGTAACCATTAATATATATTACAGTAAAGGAGTCAATTACCAATATTTCAAGGTTGCTCAGATCAATTATACCATATTCGAGACAATATTATCCTAACTAGAATGATGGAGACGGGAAGAATTAGACTTTATTCTTGATTATATGATGTCTCTACTATGAGTATAATATTTGTTTAAAATTTTACACACCTTGATATGTTCTTAAACCATAGCTTGATGATTTTAACTGACTCCATAAACCATGTCTCTGTTATAGCAACTTGTATTAATGAAAACATTGTAGTGGATTAATACAGCTAAGATATTCACCAAAGTGGGTGAATGAAGAATAAAATGATAAAAAAAATATTGTCTCTACTTTAAGAGAAATCTTAGTCAAATGGGGGGGGGGAGGTGAGATAACACAGTAAAAAAACTATATAATGATAAACAAAGAACATAAATTGATTGTGACTATAGTAATTAGATGCTTAACTGAGCCAGAAAAAGGCTGGTAATCATAGAGCCCTTTACTTTTCATGAGCTAGGCTATAGACCCTGTTCTTTGGGTCGTATTAGTAATATAGATCACAACATGTTAGGCTTAATACCAAAAACGTAGAACTCTTTGTCTAATACAGCTTAGATATATAGGACGATGGAAAAGTAGAAACTATTATGTTAGTCTGTCTTATAACCGCATCTGAAAGGACCAACAGTAGATCATAAGTAAGGTGTGAAGAACACGTGGTTGACCCTTAATGTATCTTGGTATAAAACCACCACTAAATATACAGAGTGCCTTGCCTGTTTAACCTTAAAGGGACAGTATACGCTCATTTTCATATAACTGCATGTTATAGACACTACTATAAAGCATAAGATGCACAGATACGGATATACAAATCCAGTATAAAACAGTTTAAAAACTTACTTAGAAGCTCTCAGTTTAGCACTGTTGAAAAGGTAGTTGGAAAGCCCACTGCAAGTGGGAAATAAGACACTCCCTCCTCCCCCTTATTTTGCATATGAAAAGACCCTTTACACAAACAGGAGCAAGCTGGAGTAGGTATCCGACGGTATTTTCATAAAACTTTGGGGCTGGGGGGGGGGGGGGTCCGTGCAGCGTTCAGGGAAGGACGCAATTTCTGAGGACTCCGGCCGAATCTACAATAATCCGCTGGTTATTGTGCACTAACGGCAAGATCACGTACATATCTTATAAAGACATCACAACTAACAGCTGTGGTCCCATATCTGCTTTTCTTGCTGTTTTCATGACTCTGGTGCTGTCGGACTACACCGATTCTTCATTACCACATAGCCTTCGGAGTAACATTATACAGAACAGGCAACTTACAACGAACAACCCTATAGAAGTGCACACCCCTATTTCCACGTTGCTGTCAACAAGACCATTTTAAGATGGCGACCGTATGGGAAACAAACTTAGAGTGGGAGCTGGAGCAGTGCTTCGCTAAACTGGAGACTATTCTCTTTAGAATATATCAGCGATCATCACCGCTGGACTGCGCAAAAAACACTCCATCGCCGATAGAGCACATAACAGCAGGAGACCTGGTGCAGACCCCTACAATGCCCACAAACAAAGATGGCGACCGGAGGGATATCATAATAAGGAGCCAACCTCCATGTACAGAAAACCTTCTTATACAGCTGACAGAGCGAGATCTACATAAAACGGCAGGGGATGACAAGATTAACCATTACAAAAAAGAGGCAGCCTTGACTGACTAACCTGCAGAACGCGCAGAAGGGCCCCGGCACGACAGCAAGGACAGCATATAATATATGGCCACTGAACAGGAACATTCCTATACCTTCCATGACTGGTAAAACAGCCATGACTAGGCTCCAGCAGGAGGACGGGTTCTGATACTGATCTCAATTTAGCAATACTGGTGCAGAAACCCCTCATTGTGGGACCTCCACCGACATGTGGTGAAACTGGAACAAGTACAAAATCTAGTCAGGCCCGACATGCACTGACCAACTTATTCCAGCTAATTAAGGACGGGACCATCCCTGCTGCTCCTGATACCGGTGAGGCAGCTACGATCAACACTAGCAACCGGATGATGTCTGATGCCAGAACTAACCATACAGTGTCAGTGCAGGGGTCCTCCGTTGCTAGAGCACCATCAAAAGCAAGCGCTAGCAAGCAGAATTATGCACTGGATAATGTATCCCAACATGACGCCCGCAGAGACTCTCCACATGGGACTAATATTATACAGCTTGCATACAAAAACAACTCAATTTCCATATGGCACTTACAGAGAGAGAACTGTCTCACTAACTTGCTAAGAACAACTAGTGCCTACAATGAGTCGCTGCTTAGCTTGCACATAGACCCTGGGGGCTGATATCTTGTAAATGTAAAACCGGTCTTTGTTTTCACCTGATTTTTAGATCTACTGTTAAAGTTCACAGCACATTTTTAATGTTATGATATGTTCAGTTTTGTCTTTTAAGCAGTTATGTTTTACAAGATGTTTATCTGATATTTCTGCGCTTGGTCACACAGTGGCCGCTGACACGTCACTACTGGCTTTATACAGGCTAATCTTTATAATATGTCCTGCAAACAGGTATTTGATTTACAGTATCTGCCTACATTTCAGTTGCTAACATAATGGTAAGTAGTGTAGACCTGATATGTATCTGTTTGACGGTGATGTGGCTAATAACACTGTGTTCCAGTTATACACAAGCTCATCTCTATAATGCATATCAAAATATGGGTACCTGTTTTACAGTCTCTGACTACATTATAGTCTCCATCATCATATCATGGTCTGTCCTATTTCATATAAGCCCATATTTATAACATGTTCTACTGGACAACTATTGCCACATATGCAATAGCCTGCATTATAGCTACAGACAACACACTATGGCAAGATGCGTCTCTTTAAAGTCACAGGAGATAACAAGCTTACAAGCATACACCTGCTCATTACACATCGCTGGGTAGTATAGGGTAGATCATCAAATAACCCTTGCCAACTAACAATCAACTTAGTCTTTGGAGGTTCAGATTGTGTCTCACCTTGTTTGTTTCACAATATTTTGTTTATATAATCTTACCCAACTCTATAAAATCCCAATTTCGTATGGATGTAGACTAATCAAAGGCCCAAGAGTGGTCTAGAAATTCGTTATATGGGAAAAAAAAACCAATGAGGTTTGACTTCACAGATCAATGTATTTTTTGCATGAATCATCATCTGGCCTCTTATCACTTGCATTCTAATTCATTTATGTATACTTCCCCAATAAAAAATGTTTAAAAAAAAAAAAAACTTTGGGGCTTGGTTAGGAGTCTGAAAATCATAGTAGCTTTATCTAGTGTCCAGTAAGAATTTATCTTAAGAGTGCTAAATAAAACCTCCTGCATGCAAGGGCAATACAACTAATCTCACAATTAGTAAATAACCAAGACTAAAGATATGGGTTAGCTCCAAAATGTGAGATGCAGATGGGCTAAAGTAAGAACTGATCAGCTGAGATATAATAAAAGACAGGGGTACTGCTGCCACAGCTCAAAAGTTTAACTTGTTTCTGACCATAAAAAGAGGAGACCTCTCCCGTTTGGGTGGTCAGAGTCCTTTTAGCGTATGGTTCTGTAGTTTACCCAATTCCGACTCCAACAACAGCACACACCTCCCTGGTAGAGCATGGATGGCTCAGAGATTGTTCAAAGGTGAGATGTCGCCAAGCATGTATTTTCACCCAGATCGCAACAGCTAGTATCTCACTTGACCAAGCAGCATGATTTGAAGGAGGGCATCCAGTAAGATCATTCTTCTCGTGATTGATGGCAGTGTAAAACTGATTACCTATGTAACTCGTTCCTTTCATCTTTGCCTGTGACACCTCTAACTGTCCTGCGTGGTGCAGAACTGGCCCTGTTTGAATGGTAAGAGGCTGCATGGGCCTGTGCTGCTCACAAATATCTGACTGCACCGCCATCATAAATTTAAGGCTCTGTTTCTCTGTATTGCGCACATCTTCTGTATCTTGAGGTGCGTCTCCTCTCCTGTGTGGTAAATCTGGTGCATAATGTCTGGCAACTTCCCTGGTTTCTCCCAGTCTCTGTGCATTCTGTGGCGGGTCCACAGCAGCTCTCAATTCCCTAATGAGAGCGCATTAATGGATATCCAATGAGAGTAATCGGTCACTCAGAACATTGGGTATTTGCCTATCCATAGTGTAGGTGAAGGCAAAGTTAGGGTATATAAAAACAAAATTTATGTAAGAACTTACCTGATAAATTCATTTCTTTCATATTGGCAAGAGTCCATGAGCTAGTGACTTATGGGATATACATTCCTACCAGGAGGGGCAAAGTTTCCCAAACCTCAAAATGCCTATAAATACAGCCCTCACCACACCCACAATTCAGTTTAACGAATAGCCAAGAGGTGGGGTGATAAGAAATGAGCGAAAGCATCAAACAAGGAATTGGAATAATTGTGCTTTATACAAAAAAAAAATCATAAACCACCACAAAAAGGGTGCGCCTCATGGACTCTTGCCAATATGAAAGAAATTAATTTATCAGGTAAGTTCTTACATAAATTATGTTTTCTTTCATGTAATTGGCAAGAGTCCATGAGCTAGTGACGTATGGGATAGCAGATACCCAAGATGTGGAACTTCCACGCAAGAGTCACTAGAGAGGGAGGGATAAAATAAAGACAGCCAATTCCGCTGAAAAAATAATCCACAACCCAAATCAAAAAGTTTTAATCTTATAATGAAAAAAAATGAAATTATAAGCAGAAGAATCAAACTGAAACAGCTGCCTGAAGTACTTTTCTACCAAAAACTGCTTCAGAAGAAGAAAACACATCAAAATGGTAGAATTTAGTAAAAGTATGCAAAGAAGACCAAGTTGCTGCTTTGCAAATCTGATCAACCGAAGCTTCATTCCTAAAAGCCCAGGAAGTAGAAACTGACCTAGTAGTATGAGCCGTAATCCTTTGAGGCGGGGATTTACCCGACTCCACATAAGCATGATGAATCAAAGACTTTAACCAAGACGCCAAAGAAATGGCAGAAGCCTTCTGACCTTTCCTAGAACCAGAAAAGATAACAAATAGACTAGAAGTCTTTCTGAAATCTTTAGTAGCTTCAACATACTTCAAAGCTCTTACTACATCCAAAGAATGTAAAGATCTCCCCAGAGAATTCTTAGGATTAGGACACAATGAAGGGACAACAATTTCTCTACTAATGTTGTTAGAATTCACAACTTTAGGTAAAGTCCGCAACACCGCCTTATCCTGATGAAAAATCAGAAAAGGAGATTCACAAGAAAGAGCAGATAACTCAGAAACTCTTCTAGCAGAAGAGATGGCCAAAAGGAACAAAACTTTCCAAGAAAGTAATTTAATATCCAGAGAATGCATAGGTTCAAACGGAGGAGCCTGTAAAGCCCTCAGAACCAAATTAAGACTCCAAGGAGGAGAGATTGACTTAATGACAGGCTTAATACGAACCAAAGCCTGTACAAAACAATGAATATCAGATGATTAGCAATCTTTCTGTGAAAAAGAAAAGAAAGAGCAGAGATTTGTCCTTTCAAGGAACTTGCAGACAAACCCTTTGCCAAACCATCCTGAAGAAACTCTAAAATTCTAAAAGAATGCCAAGAGAATTTATGAGAAGAACAACCAAGAAATGTAAGACTTCCAAACTCGGTAATAAATCTTTCTAGACCACAGATTTACGAGCCTGTAACATAGTATTAATCACTGAATCAGAGAAACCTCTATGACTAAGTATTAAGCGTTCAATCTCCATACCTTCAAATTTAATGATTTGAGATCCTGATGGAAAAATGGGCCTTGAGATAGAAGGTCTGGCCTTAACGGAAGTGTCCAAGGTTGGCAACTGGCCATCCGAACAAGATCCGCATACCAAAACCTATGTGGCCATGCTGGAGCCACCAGCCGTACAAACGAACGCTCCATTAGGATTTTGGAAATCACTTTTGGAAGAAGAACTAGAGGCGGAAAGATATAAGCAGGTTGATAATTCCAAGGAAGTGACAACGCGTCCACCGCTTCCGCCTGAGGATCCCTGGATCTGGACAGATACCTGGGAAGTTTCTTGTTTAGATGAGAAGCCATCAGATCTATTTCTGGAAGTCCCCAGATTTAAACAATCTGAAGAAATACCCTCTGGGTGAAGAGAGACCATTCGCCCGGATGTAACGTCTGGCGACTGAGATAATCCGCTTCCCAATTGTCTATACCTGGGATGTGAACCGCAGAGATTAGACAGGAGCTGGATTCCGCCCCATACAAGTATCCGAGATACTTCTTTCATAGCCTGAGAGCCTGAGTCCCCACCTTGATGATTGACATACGCCACGGTTGTGACATTGTCTGAAAACAAATAAACGACTCTCTCTTCAGAAGAGGCCAGAACTGAAGAGCTCTGAGAATCGCACATTCCAAAATGTTGATTGGGAATCTCGCCTCCTGAGATTCCCAAACACCTCCCCAACCTGAAAGACTTGCATCTGTTGAGATCACAATCCAGGTTGGACGAACAAGAGGCCCCTTGAATTAAACGATGGTGATTCAACCACCAAGTCAGAGAAGATCGAACATTGGGATTTAAGGATATTACCTGTGATATCTTTGTATAATCCCTGCACCCATTGGTTCAGCATACAAAGCTGGAGAGGTCTCATGTGAAAATGAGCAAAAGGGATCGCGTCCGATGCAGCAGTCATGAGACCTAGAATTTCCATGCACAAAGCTACCGAAGGGAATGATTGAGACTGAAGGTTTCGACAAGCTGAAACCAAAAATTTTCTTTTGTGATTCAGATAGAGCATGCAATTTTAAGCAACTTTCTACTTTACTCCTATTATCAATTTTATTCGTTCTCTTGCTATTTTTATATGAAAAAGAAGGCATCTAAGCTTTTTTCTTGGATCAGCACTCTGGACAGCAGTTTATTGGATGAATTTATCCACCAATCAGCAAAGACAACCTAGGTTGTTCACCCAAAATGGGCGGCATCTAACTTACATTCTTGCATTTCAAATAAAGATACCAAGAGAATACAGAACATTTGATAATAGGAGTAAATTAGAAAGTTGCTTAAAATTGCCTGCTCTATCTGAATCACAAAAGAAAAAATTTGGTTTCAGTGTCCTTTAAGTATAGAAAAAGAAAGGGAAGAACACTTCACTTTATAAACACTTTAAGGAAGTACAACCGGGGCCAATACTAAAGAGCTATGGTATTGGGGCATACATAGAATTAAGGGACACTGGAGAGGGGGGTAACATAGAAAAAACCCTTCTTATAAAGGAAGCAGAATTTGTCTTTTGAACAAATATAGAATTAATTGCAATGCTTAACCCTTTAAGGACACAGCTTTTAGTTTGCTCAATTGTTTTATGACGGAAAAAATCCGTCATATGTCCTTAAGAGGTTAATAAACTTACAATTTGTATATATTTCCATTTTGTTATGTTATTATCATTAGCAATCTAATCACGAATACCAAAACATACTGAACAAATTTACACTGAATAAAGAAGATTCGGATACACAAGTATGCCAGATGAATGTCACATGACAAATTATGAAAATATCCAAAATAAGAAACTGTGTCACTATTTTAAAGAAAGAGAAAAAGCAAATACCACTTAATCAAGAAAAAAGCCAATACCACCTTAATAAAGATAGATACAAGATATGCCAATTAAGCCTCCACCAATCGCAAACAAGGATACTGTTTATAAGGGATTATACCACATGCCATAAACATCTTGATAAAGCCCAGAGAAGGGCGAAACGAGTCGACTATATGGCACTGTGATATATTATTGTCCACCACAATATTATTTATTTTATTATTCATGAACTCGTGTAATATAACCCGGGTTATCACTTTGCAAATTTCAACCTCAACAATTATTTTGCCTTACAAGCTGAAGGGTATCTTATGCCCCACTACAGTTTCTCCCTGCGTGCATAAGCACTAAGTGCAGGTTCATATCTCCTTTTTTTACGTCCAATTACTGGAAACAGCTGATCGCATCCAGGAAAGCAATACCCGTCTACTCTATTGAGACGGAGGACAAGCCATGACGTCAGACGCCATCAGTCACATGGTACTCGTTTGGCAAGCAGCTCCGTTGTAGGAGTGGAAGCGTTTAAACCAAAAGACCAGTTGATACACCCACTACGAAGAAGGGTAAAGTACCTACTTACAAGTTGGAAACATTAGAGTTACACAGGTATCATTTCTTTATTTGCTCACAACTGCAATGTGTTTTTATTAAGAGCTTTTATCGCTTTTGAATCCATCCTCATATGTCTGAGTAAGACTAAGTCTGCATCTAACACACTCAATTGGAGGGACATTGGCAACAATTTCTGATTTTAACTATTGTGGCATACGTTTTACAGGCTATGTTTTGAATTTATACATAGTAACTGTTCGCAAATAACAGACAATATACAACGATTTTTTGCTTCAGGTCTGATACTAGATTTATGAACTTCAGGTCTGATACTAGATATATGAACACTATGATTGTAACTTAGTTTTTTTAGAATCATTTAAATATCGAATTATTGTGTTTTAACATTTGTAATATTGGTAACATTTGAAAGTGGTAATATTTTTAGCCTCTGGCGCCCTCTCTACACTTCAGTTTTTTAACTTTGCATTTTGTCTATCCAGACAACACCTAGGGATATTGTCTATTAGAGAGGTGTTTAATATCTCTTTCCTAGCGCACACCATTTTCCATTTACAATCACAGCAGTAGTCTGGATGGTTTTGCAGAAAACCTTTCCCTGCATCTCCAGACTCTAGCTTTCATCAATACTTTCACAGAGGTTGACATGACTACTTAAAACTCCAGTCCTATCTCGAAGGGCAGAATCTTCGGACACCTCTCTGACACCTCCTAACGTGACGAAAGGAAAATAATGACTGGGGTAATGAGGAAGTGGGGAGTGATATTTAAAGCCTTTGGCTGGGGTGTCTCTGCCTCCTCTTGGTGACCAGGTGTTTGTATTTCCCAACAGTAAGGAATGAAGCCATGGACTCTCCCTATCTTAGGAAGGAAAACATCAAAGCGATAACATTTTGAAAAAGTAAGCAGAAAAGACCATATTGCAGCTTTGCAAATCTACTCCAAAGATGCATAATTTTTTAAAAGACTACGATGTTGCAACTGCTTTTGTAGAAAGAGCTGTAATACGCTAAGGAGGCGACTTTACCTCCACCAAATAAACCTTGTGAATCGCTTGTTTGAGCAAAGAGGCCAACGCTACCTTTGTAGCTATCTCCCCTTTACGAGCCCCAGAGTAGTGAGTAAACAAACTAGAAGTTTGTCTGAAATCTTTAGTAACTTAGAGATAGAATTTCAAAGCCCTTACTAAATCAAGATTTAATACAGTTGCTCCTTAGAGTTAGCAGGATCTGAACATAATGAAGGAACAACAATTTCTTGATTAATAGATTCCATAGAAACTACCTTAGGAAGAAAATCATATTTAACACAAAGTACAGCCTTCTCCTTGTAAATAATTAGACCACGGAGAATCACAATAAGGTTAACAACTAGAAACTCTACATGCTGAAGTGATTGCGGATAGGGAAAAGCACTTCCCAAGAAAACAGTAGCTAATATCAATGGACTGCAATTGGTTCAAAAAGAGGATCTTGTAATACAGAGAGAATTAGAATCAAATCCCAGGGTGGAGAAATAGGTTTAACAACTGGCCTTATACTAACGCCTGGACAAAAAAGTTTGAACCTCAGGAAGTTTAGTCAACTAATAAAACCTTTTAGGAAATTATAAACCCTTGTCAAGGCCATCCTGTAAAAACTGAAGTATTCTAGAAATTCTAAAATGAATACCAAGAAGACCCTCTTGAAGAACAAATGTTATAAATCTTTTGAGTCACAGGCTTTCTGGCCTGCATCAAAGTTTCAGTGACCGAATAAGAGAAACCTAAGCTGCCTCACTACTGTGCCACAACTCAGACAGGGGCCACCAAAACGTTACACAATTTGCATTTCTTTAAATGTTTAAGGGGTGGGGGGTGATAAACATTTAAAGCACCATACATTGAATTAGGATAGCGGGTTGCACATTTAAAAAACTACCACCATGTTTAAAGACACAGAGTCCATAACAGGACGGCCCAGAGGAAACTTGCAAGGATAAGAAGCAGCCCTCAAGAAAGACAGAGCGCATTAAACAGCCCCTCGACAGAGGGCACGCTCCAGGCAATCTAAGCCGCCGGACCTACTCACAGGTCCCTAAAAAAGGGGAACACAAAACCTCCATCGAGGCCCCCCCGAGAAGGAGAGTATACCCTCAGGACCCGAAGGAAGAGTAAACCCTCTCCTCTCAAAGGAGCAAGGAAAAATCCATCTCCTAGTAAACTGAGCTATCAGGGATAAACTCAATAAGCTCACACCATCCAGAAGAGACTGCGACCCCATAGACCGATCGGGCAAACTGATCTGTAGACCCACACCCAGCAGGACCAACCCAGCCACAGGAATCCAATAGAGGAAACAAAAGAATCCGAGACTGGTACAGGATCGAGCGTAAAGATGGTACAGCATCTCCCCAGAGTACAAGTATAACTTTAAATAGAAGTAAAAAAAGTTTGTAAGGAGCACCAGATCTTTGTAAAAAAAAAATCACCTTTTTTTGTTTTAAACAAAACACAGTAATCTTCTGCATGCCATCAGGGGGGTATTCTGTACAGGGTTCCCTCAGCTAGGACACAGTGTCGGCTGACACCGTTTCGGCTTACGCAGTACTCAAAGCCATTAAAAGCACTAATACAGGGCTCTCTTAAAAACAAACTCTAGCTGTGTGATTGGCCCACTAACCACCAATACGAATCTCCAAATTTCTTAACTATTTCGTGACCTAAACCTAGGGTCCATTTACTTTAACCTCGCACCTGGTGTATCTTCCTTCTGTGGAGTCCTCTAATCTATTAAAATATATATATATATATATATATATATATATATATATATATATATATATATATTTTACTTATTTAATGTAGTGATATTTATATGTATATCCTCATCTACAGTCAATATCTACACTCAACTACATTGGAAACTCAATAATGATATCAAATCCTACTTGTCTTAATATTTACACAACACGGGTCTAAAAGTAGTTTTCTTATTGGTAGATAACCTGCTCCTTATTAAATGAAAATTGTATCATACTTCCAACTACACTAACAATAATTAATTCAGAGAATTGAAGTCCTCTTGGGGACCCTGGTTCTAAAACAAAAGATCCAATAGATATAAAAGTGGGGTAGTGAGTACAACTTGTTTAATATCTATTAAGAGCTCCTTCATTCTTGTCCTAGCTTCCCTAGTTGTTTGAACCTGTATACTGTAACCGACATTCCGTGCATATGATAAGGTATATCACCATGCGTTGAACGGCAGTTCAAACAGTTCTTTTTTGGAGAAGCTTTCCCTGTCACTGTATACTGGAACTTGTCCCCAGTGGTCACTTTGTCACAGGCTTTACACGCTGCAAATTGCACTTATATGTGCCATGAAGCCTTAGCCACGAGGAACCGCTCTCAGTTAAGTTCGGTTTTAGCTCTGTGGGTGCTAACAAATTGCTTACTGATCTGTTCTTCCTATATGCAAATTTGCAGCCACCCTTCACCGCCTCTACTAGGCCATCATCTCCTGCCAGCATGATAAAGTGTGATCTCACTCTCTTACATACTTCTTCATACTGTTTGGAGGAATCAGTTATAAACATAACTATTACTTCTTTTCCTCCATATTTTGTTACAGACACCTTTCGGGAAATGCTTTCATCTTTCAGTAAATCCTCTCTTGATTTTATTTACTACTCCTTTAGTCTTGAACAGCTTATTTGAATAGCCTCGCTCTCTCAGCTTTTTTATTAAGTACTTTCATTAGAGCAGTTACGCTTTAGACAAATAAAATGCCCTTTGGCAACCGCCTTAAAAACTTAAAAAGCTTGTAATAAGGAGTTGCCTGAAATTGGTTTGACAAAAACTTTTGTCCCTATTTTTTCTCCATGTATACCCTTCAGTGTAATGTCCCAGAAAGTTGACCTCCCTGTTTAATCGAATTCTCAGGTGAAACGGATGCCCACATCATTGATGTTTAGACCATGAGCAAAGTCCAACAGACTACTCATTACCCTTCCAAATAAACAAGAGGTCATCAATATAACGCTTGTAAAAAACACAATTTCTCCTTTGTGAGGGTTCCTACCCCCATAGACGTGGAAAAGATCCCACCAACCCATAAACAGGTTGGCATAGGAGGGGCAAATTTTGCCCCCATATCTGTCCCACGCCTCTGGAGATAGTAAACCCCCCCGAATTTGAAATAGATACTCCACATAATCTGTGTGGTTTCCAAACGTTCTGTTTAGAAAGAAATAAAGGGCTTGTAGACCTTTTTTATGTGGTATACTGGAATAAAGGGACTTTACATCGACTGTTAGCCATGTCAAGCCCCTATCTCATGTTATCCCAGAGAGAAGATTTAGTACATGTTTCGTATCAGTCAGATGGCTTTTAATGGTGCCTACAATTGGCTGAAGAATGGAATCCAGCCATTCTGAGAGATGCTCCAAGAGAGAGCCAATACCGCTCACAATCGGCCTCCCTTTTACTTCCACCAAAGACTTGTGGACTTTGAGTAAATGATTGAACACTGGGGTGATTGGATTATCCACCATCAAATACCTTTTAGTCTTCTCGTCTATAAAACCAAAGTCCACACCATCATCAATAAGGCTTTCAAGTTGTTTCTGAAAAGATCTTACCAGGTCACACCCTAGCCCTGTATAGTCCTCTCTCTCATGTAATTGTCTGTGTGCCTCTACTTCGAAATCCTTTCTATATAGGAGCACCACTGCTCCGCCTTTAATCGGCCGAACAAACTACCAAATCCTGATTCTTCCTCAGGTTATCCAAAGCCTTCTGTTCTTTTTAAGTTATATTGTGCCCCTATGTAAGGTTGGTTCTGTAATATAACTCTGTCAAATCCTTCTTTATTTCTTTCTTGGAATCCCTCCAGTATCCCCCCTCTGTTTTGAACTGGATAAAACCTTGATTTACATTTAAAAAAGGGTATCACCACCACTGTAGCCTCATCCAATGTGGATTCATACTGGAGGGAATCCAATGTAAGCACACTACAAGTATCCTAAAAATCTAGTCCCTGTCTGGGGTACAGTTGTCTCATCCTCTGCATAATAACTGGATTGACCTCCAACCTGATCTTTATAAACCTTCTTTAATGTCAAGTTGCGTATCAGCTTATTTATATCTAGTAAGGTATTAAACAAGTCCCATGCCTAGGACTTTAGTCTCCTCTTGACTCAAGTTGTAATTTGAGAGATTTATTACATCTCGTCTCTGTATCTGGATGGTACTCGCCCTCTCCTGAGGGGATATCGATTGTCCTCTGTCTCTGAAACTGTTGTCTGTGGCTGTGTCCTCGACCACCTCAAACCACCCCACCCCCCCTTAGGATGTGCCCTGGGGGATGGAAAAAAACTTGTTCCACTGTGCTTGTTCTTCAGCATTTTATTCCCTCCTGCATTAGTATAATCAGCTGCTTGATATTTCGAATATGCAAAACAGAATGAGAAGCAGTCTGCCAGGAACACACAGCAGCATTAATAGCTTGTTCTATGGCCCGGTTGCCACCTGGTAGTAGCTTCTTTCTGCCCAATTGTGCTTTTCACAGAGGAAAACTTTCCTGTAGTATATCAGTCTGATCCTGTCGACATGGTCAGTTCAGCCCCCGAAATGCCAGGCAATTCTCCTTTGAACAAGGAACATGACAACCCCAGACGATCGTTTCGGCCTCCTTTGGACCTCGTCAGTGAGGTGCAGCCATATCCCTCTAAGCACATTGGGCAAGGAGTCCACGTCTGGTTTCCCCCATCACCATTAGGGAGACTATCCCCAGGTTCATATTTACATATGCAAAACAGAATGAGAATCAGTCTGTCAGGAACGAACAGCAGCATCAATAGCTTGTTCTATGGCCCGGTTGCCACCTGGTAGTAGCTTCTTTCTGCCCAATTGTGCTTTTCACAGAGGAAAACTTTCCTGTAGAATATCAGTCTGATCCCGCCGACATGGTCAGTTCGATCCCCGAAAATACCAAGGCAATTCTCCTCTAGACAAGAAACAGGACAACCCCCAGACGATCGTTTCGGCCTCCTTTGAACCTCGTCAGTGAGGTGCAGCCATATCCCTCTAAGCACATTGGGCAAGGAGTCCACGTCTGGTTTCCCCTATCACCCTTAGGGAGACTATCCCCAGGGTCATATTTACATAAGCAAAAAAGAATGAGAAGCAGTCTGCCAGGAACGAACAGCAGCAGTCAATAGCTTGTTTCTATGGACCGGTTGCCACCTGGTAGTAGCTTCTTTCTGCCCAATTGTGCTTTTCACAGACGAAAAAATTTCGAATAGGCAGAGGTTCCTGCTCTTGAGAATGGTGGCAATCTGTTTGGTCCCTCTTTGGGCCTCACTGCTTGTGACTTCTCCTGTGGTCTCATCTCTCTATCAGACTCTCTTCCATCATATGATGGGACCAATTCTTCCCCACCAGAGGAGCCTTCATCCATCGACTGCTTCACTCTCATAGAAGTGAACTTGTTTATTCTTCTGTTGGTGGATACTTGTATTGGTATTCTCACTGTGGCTATGCCTGCCCCTACCTCGTGATCTCCAGTTGTAAGGTTTAAAATTTTCCTTAATATTTTCTTTTCTTCTCAGGAAACGTTCCTTCCTATGCCAGACAGACTATATCTTGGTCATAGTCCTGTTGATCTTGAATATATTTTGAGTGTTTAATCTCAAGTAGTAATGCTTTCGCCTCTGATAGTATTTCTTATAGTATACCATCAAATTTGGAGTAATTTGGTTCTTCACTCCTTTTATTTAGTTCTTCTTGAACCAACACTATTTTATTCATGATTTCTCCCATCGCTTTGGTCTTATATTCGATGACTAATATAATTAGTTTTTAGGAGCACTCAGTCAGGTTGTTATTAGAGAGCTTTATAAATCTTTTGTTATCCGTAACAAAGGTAGGAAATGTATTCATCCTCAGACCTCTGGGAATTATCCCAAGCTCATGGAACTTTTTCAAAGTCCATATGTCCCATTTAATTTTATCCTCTTTTTTTTTTTTTTAAGCAGGAAGTCCATTTCTTCAAATAGGGACACCAGGAGTAATTTGTACGATCCGTATTAAATATTCTCACAATCCCAGGACAGCAAATCTCTTTCTGTTATTGGGGCCGTCCAGTGAAGCACGGATCTCAATACCTTATTTCTCACGCCCACGCACCAACCAATAGACGCCCAGAACGAGCTCCAGACAAGGAGACGCCACACGCTATCGTCTGTTAGAAATTATAAGAAGCGGAGAGCTTGTCTGAACAGAATTGACAGGTGATGATCAGGATCAGGGTAAGATTGCACTTATGCATACTTATACACATTGGGCTCAATTAACGGATACAATACATGCAGTTATTTAGGAAGCTGGACTACCCATTCACACTGACTGATTTATGGGTAAATCTTACTGGCAGTTAATTTTGCACATTACAATAGAGGAGTGAAAGCTTATACATGTGTGTTATTAATTGGTAATTTAATGGAATAGTTGCAATGGCTGGTTGATTGAACCCCGGAGGTTAGCAACGCTAATCTAAACAGAAGTATAAGAGCTGAAAGAAGGCATATGGACGTTGTGCAATACGGAAGTGTTAATACTAACATTATTTCTACATACAGCAAAGTGCAAAAGTGAATCCATTAAGTATATCTATATCTGACCCTCATATCACGTTTGTCTAAATGAAAGCATAGTGGGTGTGGAGCCGAGAGTAAGCTTCATAAGTGACTGGTACTAATTCAAAAGGAATAAGATTGTGTACCCTGTAACCTACTAAAGTCTTCTTGTACTGTTACAAGTATAACTTGACTCTGAAAACAGACAAGGCCATAGACCTAAGGATCCATCCAAATAAGGCCCCACAGTCTGACTTGGAGCCAGCTAACCCCTAGATGACATGGGTTACTCTGTTGTAAAAAGTAAGAAAACCAGGCCACCCTGACCCAGTCCGATAGACAGAGCAAGGACATAGCCCAAGTTCCCACTACCGTGGAACACCCCGACCAACCCTGAGATCCAAGATTCCAAAACAACCAAGACTGGGGTCAGGAAGAAGGCCAAGCGAATCCTCAGAAAGCAGAAGTCTAAGAGAAAAACAGGTCTGGGCTGCCTATTAGTTCAGGGAAACCTTACCCTTGGAACTAAACATCCCAACTGGCCAAAAAGCCAGAAAAGGGAAATTGACACATATCCAGAGAATCCGGATAGGAGGAGTAACTCTAAAGTACCGACCAAAGAAGGAACACCACCCCTAGCCAAAGTACCAAGGCTCCAAGGAGCAGGGCTAGAAAGTCATAATGAAGGGACTTCTCAAAGCCTCAGAACAATAGAAGGGATACCGACGAGGTTCACAAAACCCTACTAGCAGGGCTAGTCTTCCCATCACCTTCCACATAGGCAGAGGACACAGGGAAGAGAAAGGCGCTAAACCTTCCCAGCTCCGGGGAACCCCGAGCTAAGCAAAGTCCCCACAGGGATCAACCATCATCCGGAACGCTGATCCCTAAAAGGAGATCTAACTCACCCGGAGACATAAGGAGACCCAAAGGCCTCATAACTCAGTCAGACCATCATGTCCAAGAGTAAAAGCTGTATCTAGATACATTAGAAACGGCTTACACCTACACCCACAAGATGCCAAGAACTGCAATAAGCATTCCAAAAGCAAAACCTTCCGCATGCCAGACAGCTATCCTTACAAGCTGTAGGATCAAGTCCCAACAGACCATCCAGAAGCCTAAAACTGAAGGCCAAACCTTTTAAACAGCGGGTGACTGGGCCTAAACCCACCAACCCTCCCCCACATGGAGGAGGAACTCTAGGTTCTGATGAAATTCAGATGTCAGATAGAGTGACGCAGCGGAACACTCCCCTGCCCAGTCATCTATGACTTGAGACTACAAGGACTGGGACAATCCTTCACGCCTCACAAACCCACCAGTTCTTCTCGAATGCTTAGTGGAACATGAAAACAATGATAACTTGAGCACTCAGCGCTTCTACCGAACCAGCTCAGCAGAACAGCGCCACGTGTCTGAACAGCCGCAAGACCGAACTAACCCGACAGGACCAGCCTGTACCAGGGATCCTAACCGGCAAGCTGCAAAAACTTTCCTCATAGGGGGAAAACAAAAGACAATTTTTAAACATAGGACTAATATGTCTAAACAACTTCGCAGAAGTAACAGAGTATAAAATCCCAGATGGTTCCGAAGGAAACAAAAAACAAATAAAAGACATCCATCGGATACAAAATAAAATTATAAGTCAATTCGCAGGTTAACACCCAAAAAAGACACGGGCTTACCCTTAGGACCAGCCAAACAGAGCCCCACAAAAACTGGGAAAGTACTCAAAATAAAGACAATAGGAGATTACCTCATCCCATATGTACTCACAAGTTGTACCATCAGACTGAAATTCGCATATCTATGAACTATATGGTCAATCAGTGACTCAAACAGATGTCTGAGCAATACGCAAAGGCGCGCAATCCAGTAGTGAAAAGCACAACACTCCCGAACAGAACCCTCAGGATACTGCGGAGGCCCACCCCAAGGAGGAATACCCGGGACAATAGGGAACGAGCAAATTTACAAACAAACGTCTGGACTATGCAGATGAGCAAGTGCTAACATTATCTGAAGGCGAAAATGTGCTGCAAGCTCCGGGGGGGAACACACCACCCTGCATGGAGGAACTATAAACTGGGTTACCCGCATGTGTAGGAGGAAGAATCAGTAGGGAACTCGCTCCCTGGGAGACAGGACCCCCAGAGGCGGAAGGCTCAGCAGATCCCGGATTCCCCGTGCCCGAGGAACCGGGTGCTCTTATATGGCATATGGAACAAGACTGATTGACAGGAGTCAACGAGGCTAAACCGGATTCGGCACCGGACACAGAATCTGAATCAGATATTACAATTGTCTCAGTGTCAGAATCCTCCATAACTGAATCTGAAATTAGCACAGTCTCAGCATCAGAATCCCCCATAACTGTAAGAGGATATGACAATATGGACTATAAACCGTAAAAAAACAAAAAACGGCACCTGATACCACTAATGGCTGGGGCACTCACCACCTCCTATGACCAGACCCCTGTGGACTAGAATATCTCAGTCGCCACACGGTCGGGAATGCAGAAATGAATAAAAGAGCGTAACCACGCCCGGACACAGGGTGAACCGTACAGTCCAAAAAGCGCACCCAGCCAAAAGGCCGCGACACGTCCAAAGACCTCAAAGTTCCAAACCACAAGCCCATAAACCTCACACATAAGCAGGATGAATCACATAAACATGATTATAAACCCCCCTGTCCAATAACACCCCTCAGGAGATATTAACCCTCGATTCCAAGATCTAACAGAGACTCACTGAGACACTTATGTTTTCAGTTAAACTCGCGAGGAGCTTTAGCCTCACGGGAATCATCACGTTAAAGTACATTGAATAAAGAAAAATGAAACAATCTTACCGGAATCAACACCGTGGAACAGGAACACATCCTTTCAATTGTGACGAATAGTATCATCGCCTCCGCCATGGGCTTGAGAGAAGAAAACAGGCAGCGAAGTGAAGTTAGACAACACCGACTGCTTAAGGAGCCGTTATGAGTCGGGATGGTTTCGCAGAAAAACTTCCTGCATCTCCGGAATCTAACTTTCATCCAAGCCCTCACTGAGGAGGCCGACATGGGACAGGAGTTTTAAGTAGTCCGGTCAAAGAGTAAAACCCTCCATAAGAGCCAAAAAGCAAAAATTAAAATTCTGACATGTCTCTGCCAACCTCCTGAGACGAAAGGCAAAGAATGATTGGGGGATGAGGGGAGTGGGAGGAGTATTTAAGCCTTTGGCTGGGGTGTCTTTGCCACCTCCTGGTGGCCAGGTTCTTATTTCCTAAAAGTAATGAATGCAACTGTGCACTCTTTCCATTTAAGAAGAAAAATTGGGTTTAGTATCCTTTTAAGGTTATAGTTGATTTAAATATAGCATTTACAAAACACGTTTCACAAAAATAAAACTTATCGAAAAGCAACAATACCCTTCCCTACACTTCCACAATCACCCTTACGGACTATCTTTGAAAGTGACAACTGATAAAAAGGCATAGTATGGGCTTAAAATTTAATGAAAAAAGTTAGTGGCAGATACACAACTTTTTCATCCCAGGTTAAAAGGGACATAAAACAAGTTGATAGAGACAAAATATCATATGTACTTTAATTACTTTACCTGCAAATGTATACTGCAGTGCCTCACCATGAACCCTTTCTTTTTAGTTTCTGAATTGTAAAGTTCTAACTCCCCCCACACATTTCCTTCTATGGTTGTATCAATATCTATTGTTTTGGTAGAATGCAAAAAACTGCATAGGGATTATCTGCTGGAGCATGCATAGAAGCTGTGAACTCAGATGAAATACAGTGCCTGTGTCAAAACACTGATAAGGGGAGTGGAGTTGGCTGCTCCAGGAAGCTTAGCTATGTAATACATTTTGCTTATTATTGAAAATTTTAAAATACTTGCCAGCAATGTTTAAACAATTTTTTTTGCAAACTATTTTTAATTAATTAGCCCTTTTAGGATATGCACAGATCTCAACCTTTTTTTATGTCCCTTTAACAAGGTGTCCTACCAAGCAAGATTTCAAGAAATTCACTTCCACAAAAAACACCCATGCTGTAATAGTTATCGGTTGTTTACTGTGGTAACCGCAGACCCCCAAAAGAAGCATATGGACCAAAATCATGGGTGGGTGGGTGGGGTAGCCTCTCTATCACCCCATACACAGATCTTTATGGGCTACTGTACATTGCAAGGACAAACCAATCAATCAATCTCAAACTATATCAAGAGGAAATGACTAATGATATGATTAAATAAAATGTAAATCAAACCTCAGAACAAGCCATAAGATTTGTAGCATATAGGAGAGGATTTGTAAAATAAATAAATGAGCAATAAGTAAAATGTATGACGCATGGCTCCAAAAATTTGATAAGCTCCTGAAGGAGACCATGAAATTGTGTGAAAACAGTGAGCGAAGTGAAGCCAATAAATTGCAAGTACAGGTCTTTCTTATACCATGACATCTCTAATAAAAACATGTGTAAGCTAAGGCATATATGGCTAGT
Organism: Bombina bombina; assembly: GCF_027579735.1. NCBI lineage: Eukaryota > Metazoa > Chordata > Amphibia > Anura > Bombinatoridae > Bombina > Bombina bombina. Next base: position 189,433,762 of record NC_069499.1, read on the forward strand.
GGTAAAGATCTGTAGACACACAATATGGTCTATACATTTGTTTGCACATATTGTTTATACAATACCTTTGTGCTTGTTCCCAACTCCGGAATAGTTGTTCTCAACTGAAATCTTACTTTAGCTCTATAAAAAAAGGAAATAAATATTGGCATTAACAATGACTGCTTTTCCAACAACTTCCTGAAATGATTCTATTATGTGTACTCTGTACATTAATAAAAGACAAGACATGATGCAGTGTTAACAGGAAAAAGAAAAGAAAAAAGTTAAGAACAGCTATTTTAAAGCAAAATAAAAAACTTGTTGGCTCCTTGGATTGAGACAAAAAAAAAAAAAACCTCCAGGTTTCCCTTTTTAAATATGTGTATGTTGCATTTTTAACAGAAATTAAAAAAAAAAATGGTCTGCAAATATTATTCAGAAATGATATAAATATGAGTTTGAGAAATTCTCATACACAGGCTCTGACACAACCTTTATTTATTGTTAAATTAACAGAATAAAATTCTTCTTGAAAGAGCCTCTTTGCTACTGCAATTATTTATTACACTGATTTTTTGAGTGTTCAAATGTGTGTATGTTGTTGGTTTCTCAATATTCTTGTTGATCTATAAATTTCAGATAAAATTTGTTAATCCCAGATACAGAACATAACATTTTAATTCTCTATTTGCATTTTTTGTTCCAAAAAAACTTTAATGGTTATCCAGAGTTACAATATGTAGTAGGGTAAAACAAAGTAATCGTCTATAAAGATTCAAAACATTTACAAAAGTTGTGAGACAGTTAATGATGTGATACAAAAAACAACTAAACGCCTCACAGACCTTTTACTATTTACATCCAAAACACCATTAAATGAGCTCAGAAAAAACACTGATTTTTTTTGGTGTATCAAATTTCTTTTTTTATTTCTAACTGATTTAGGCAGGTTAGCTTTCCCTTTAGAAAACTAAAAAGTTAACTTAAATACCAAATCACAAGAGTCTATTAAGGATTAAAACATAAAAAACACAGACTATGATATAAAATAATATATTGCCATTATTTTTCCCAATTTTCCTGTAATTTTAGTCTGATTGTAAGTTTCCCATTCCCAATTTTTAGAATTGAACAGCAGCACACTGCAGACTTCATAAGGCATAACCCCTGCTATATATCTGTCCCTAACTGACCTCAGCAGAGGGTCATAACATACATCAAAGTAATACAGGGCTTTACCAACAAAATGACAGGGGCTCTACCTGGACCTACTCTAGTATTGGTTTGGAATGGCTCCTACAAATAAGGCAATAAATATTCACAAAATCCTCAGCACCATTTGTTAAAATGATCCTTCTTATTTTAACATCCAATTAAACAGGAGCGGACTGGGAACCCCGGAGAAGGGAAACCCGGATCGGTTTTTGGTCCGATAAAAGCACGCATCCCTGGGGTTCAGCGCAACACTTATTGCTGCATTATTTGTGTGACATCTCCCACATCTGCATACTGCTCAGTGATTTCACCGTCATCGTAATTTTTTAATTTTAGATTATCATGAAAAGTAGAATCAATGTTTTAAACACCACATAGAAGAGCTTGACAGTCCAACTTGCCAGGGTGCCTGTTTCACTTTAAAAAAAACATAATTTATGCTTACTTGTTAAATTAATTTCTTTCATGAAGGGTGAAAGTCCACGATCCATTACTCCTGGGAAGTTAGTTTCCCTAGCCACTAGGCGGAGGCAAGAATTCCCAAACCCCAAGAACTCTATAAACCCATCCCACCTTCCTGGAAACTAGTCCAACGTATAGCCAAGCAACAAAGTTAGGAAAAGTAATAAGAGTCTGATAAATTTATTATTTCTTGACAAGGTGAGTCCACGGAATCATCAATTACTGTTGGGAATATCAATTCTTGGCCAGCAGGAGGCGGCAAAGCGCACCACAGCAAAGCTGTTACGTATCACTTCCCTTCCCATAACCCCAGTCATTTCGACCAAAGGAAAAGGAGAGAAAGGAAATGAGGTGTAGAGGTTGCCTGAGGTTTATATAATAAAAAAAAAACAGTCTGAAATAAGGGGCGGGGGGCCATTTATCATGTATGCATAAATTTTGTTTTCTTTCTTAAGACACAGTGAGTCCACGGAATCATCAATTACTGTTGAAATTCAATATCCTATTCTAGAGGACACAGTAGAGTGAGGTGGGGACAAGACAGTAATCTAAACAGAAGGCACTACTGCTTGAAGAACCTTTCTCCCGAAAGAAGGCCTCAGTCGAGGCAAGAAGTATCAAATTTATAGAATTTGAAAAAAAAGTGTGCAAAGAAGACCAAGTCGCAGGCCTTGCAAATCTTTTCCACAGAGGCCGCATTCTTGAAGGCCCAAGAAGAAGAAACAGAGCGGAGTGGAAATGTAGCCAGAACAAGAGAAGTACTCCCAGCACAACGACTCAATCCCTGAGAGAGGAAATAGGCCTTCACTGAAGCCGACAAACTCTCAGAAAGGGAGAAAAAGGCGCCAAGCAAAGTGCGGGTCGCATCTAGGAAGAAGCTCCGCCCCTCATGACGTCACAGCCGGCTCCGTAAACGGACCACAAATGCCTCAAACACCAAATAGCAACGACTGCATAAACACGCAGTCTAGTTAACTGAGCCACCAATAAAGTTTAACATACTCTCAAAGGACAGACGTCCTGCTACCGCCACACAGTGCCCTGCAACCTGTCAAGTTAAAAGAAATGTGCAGAGAAAGCCTACTTTGGCATTCTGTTTGCGGGCAGCAATCCTGTCAGGAAAACACAGTAAGGCACAACCCACAAGTTCCTGACTGCTTAAAAGCTACCACAGCCCTGCTGAAGGGACTAACGTGGAGTACAGCTAAACCCAATTTGTTAGGGAAGATCAGAGCAAGCCTCCTCAGGCTTCAAAAATAAAAATATCTTGATAGAAGAATCTTAATCGGACACCTAAACTTCACCTCCTCCTTGCACTGAAGGCAAAGAGAATGAATGGCCAGGAGTGATATTCCCAACAGTAATTGATTCCGTGAACTCAGTGTCTTAAGAAAGAAAATTAAATAAAAAAATGCAACGGGGGGGGGGGGTCACGTGGACTCTCACCACCATGAAAGAGTTTAATTTATTAGGTAAGCATAAATTAGGTTTTCTTTCATACAGGTGTTGAGAGTCAACTATATATTACTACTGGGAAGCTAATACATAAGCAGAGAAGTCCACAAGTAATGAGGATCAGGACAAGCATGAGATATAGATTATATTTGTGTGTCTTTTTTGTATCTAAAAATAAAAAAGGAGAAACAAAACTAGATCAACCGGAGATTAATGCCTGAAGGGCTTCCTACCAAAGGCTGCCTTGGAAGAAGCAAAAAACATCCAAAATGGAAAAAAAAATAAGTACACAAAGACGACCAGATAACTGGCTAGCAAATTTAGTTAACAAAAACATAATTTATGCTTACCTGATAAATTCCTTTCTTCTGTTGTGTGATCAGTCCACGGGTCATCATTACTTCTGGGATATAACTCCTCCCCAACAGGAAATGCAAGAGGATTCACCCAGCAGAGCTGCATATAGCTCCTCCCCTCTACGTCACTCCCAGTCATTCGACCAAGAATCAACGAGAAAGGAGAAACCAAGGGTGAAGTGGTGACTGGAGTATAATTTAAAAAATATTTACCTGCCTTAAAAAACAGGGCGGGCCGTGGACTGATCACACAACAGAAGAAAGGAATTTATCAGGTAAGCATAAATTATGTTTTCTTCTGTTATGTGTGATCAGTCCACGGGTCATCATTACTTCTGGGATACCAATACCAAAGCAAAAGTACACGGATGACGGGAGGGATAGGCAGGCTCATTATACAGAAGGAACCACTGCCTGAAGAACCTTTCTCCCAAAAATAGCCTCCGAAGAAGCAAAAGTGTCAAATTTGGAAAATTTGGAAAAAGTATGAAGCGAAGACCAAGTTGCAGCCTTGCAAATCTGTTCAACAGAGGCCTCATTCTTAAAGGCCCAAGTGGAAGCCACAGCTCTAGTAGAATGAGCTGTAATTCTTTCAGGAGGCTGCTGTCCAGCAGTCTCATAGGCTAAACGAATTATGCTACGAAGCCAGAAGGAGAGAGAGGTAGCCGAAGCCTTATGACCTCTCCTCTGACCAGAGTACACGACAAACAGGGAAGACGTTTGTCGAAAATCCTTAGTTGCCTGCAAGTAGAACTTGAGGGCACGAACTACATCCAGATTGTGTAGAAGACGTTCCTTCTTTGAAGAAGGATTCGGGCACAGGGAAGGAACCACGATCTCTTGATTGATGTTCCTGTTAGTGACTACCTTAGGTAAGAACCCAGGTTTAGTACGCAGAACTACCTTATCTGAATGAAAAATCAAATAAGGAGAATCACAATGTAAAGCTGATAACTCAGAGACTCTCCGAGCCGAAGAAATAGCCATTAAAAATAACACTTTCCAAGATAACAACTTTATATCAATGGAATGAAGGGGTTCAAACGGAACTCCTTGTAGAACGTTAAGAACAAGGTTTAAACTCCATGGCGGAGCAACAGTTTTAAACACAGGCTTGATTCTAGCTAAAGCCTGACAAAAAGCCTGGACGTCTGGATTTTCTGACAGACGCCTGTGCAACAAGATGGACAGAGCTGAGATCTGTCCCTTTAATGAACTAGCCGATAAACCCTTTTCTAAACCTTCTTGTAGAAAGGACAATATCCTAGGAATCCTAACCTTACTCCAGGAGTAACCTTTGGATTCGCACCAGTATAGGTATTTACGCCATATCTTATGGTAAATCCTTCTGGTAACAGGCTTCCTAGCCTGTATCAGGGTATCAATAACCGACTCAGAAAAACCACGTTTTGATAAAATCAAGCGTTCAATTTCCAAGCAGTCAGCTTCAGAGAAGTTAGATTTTGATGTTTAAGACAGGACCTTCTGATACAGGGTCCATTCAGAGGTAGAGACCAAGGCGGACAGGATGACATGTCCACTAGATCTGCATACCAAGTCCTGCGTGGCCATGCAGGCGCTATTAGAATCACTGATGCTCTCTCCTGTTTGATTTTGGCAATCAATCGAGGAAGCAGCGGGAAGGGTGGAAACACATAAGCCATCCCGAAGTTCCAAGGTGCTGTCAAAGCATCTATCAGAACCGCTCCCGGATCCCTGGATCTGGACCCGTAGCGAGGAAGTTTGGCGTTCTGGCGAGACGCCATGAGATCTATCTCTGGTTTGCCCCAACGTCGAAGTATTTGGGCAAAAACCTCCGGATGAAGTTCCCACTCCCCCGGATGAAAAGTCTGGCGACTCAAGAAATCCGCCTCCCAGTTCTCCACTCCCGGAATGTGGATTGCTGACAGGTGGCAAGAGTGAGACTCTGCCCAGCGAATTATCTTTGATACTTCCATCATTGCTAGGGAGCTTCTTGTCCCTCCTTGATGGTTGATGTAAGCTACAGTCGTGATGTTGTCCGACTGAAACCTGATGAACCCCCGAGTTTTTAACTGGGGCCAAGCCAGAAGGGCATTGAGAACTGCTCTCAATTCCAGAATGTTTATTGGTAGGAGACTTTCCTCCTGATTCCATTGTCCCTGAGCCTTCAGAGAATTCCAGACAGCGCCCCAACCTAGTAGGCTGGCGTCTGTTGTTACAATTGTCCAGTCCGGCCTGCTGAATGGCATCCCCCTGGACAGATGTGGCCGAGAAAGCCACCATAGAAGAGAGTTTCTGGTCTCTTGATCCAGATTCAGAGTAGGGGACAAGTCTGAGTAATCCCCATTCCACTGACTCAGCATGCACAATTGCAGCGGTCTGAGATGTAGACGTGCAAAGGGTACTATGTCCATTGCTGCTACCATTAAGCCGATCACCTCCATGCATTGAGCTACTGACGGGAGTTGAATGGAATGAAGGACACGGCATGCATTTAGAAGCTTTGTTAATCTGTCTTCTGTCAGATAAATCTTCATTTCTACAGAATCTATAAGAGTCCCCAAGAATGGAACTCTTGTGAGAGGAAAGAGAGAACTCTTCTTTTCGTTCACTTTCCATCCATGCGACCTTAGAAATGCCAGAACTAACTCTGTATGAGACTTGGCAGTTTGAAAGCTTGAAGCTTGTATCAGAATGTCGTCTAGGTACGGAGCTACCGAAATTCCTCGCGGTCTTAGTACCGCCAGAAGGGCACCCAGAACCTTTGTGAAGATTCTTGGAGCCGTAGCCAATCCGAATGGAAGAGCTACAAACTGGTAATGCCTGTCTAAGAAGGCAAACCTTAGATACCGGTAATGATCTTTGTGAATCGGTATGTGAAGGTAAGCATCCTTTAAATCCACTGTGGTCATGTACTGACCCTTTTGGATCATGGGTAAGATTGTCCGAATAGTTTCCATTTTGAACGATGGAACTCTTAGGAATTTGTTTAGGATCTTTAAATCCAAGATTGGCCTGAAAGTTCCCTCTTTTTTGGGAACCACAAACAGGTTTGAGTAAAACCCTTGTCCCTGTTCCGACCGCGGAACCGGATGGATCACTCCCATTAATAACAGATCTTGTACACAGCGTAGAAACGCTTCTTTCTTTATCTGGTTTGTTGACAACCTTGACAGATGAAATCTCCCTCTTGGGGGAGAGAATTTGAAGTCTAGAAGGTATCCCTGAGATATGATCTCTAGCGCCCAGGGATCCTGAACATCTCTTGCCCAAGCCTGGGCGAAGAGAGAGAGTCTGCCCCCCACTAGATCCGGTCCCGGATCGGGGGCCCTCGATTCATGCTGTCTTAGGGGCAGCAGCAGGTTTCCTGGCCTGCTTGCCCTTGTTCCAGGACTGGTTAGGTTTCCAGCCTTGTCTGTAACGAGCAACGGCTCCTTCCTGTTTTGGTGCAGTGGAAGTTGGTGCTGCTCCTGCTTTGAAATTCCGAAAGGGACGAAAATTAGACTGTCTAGCCTTAGCTTTGGCTTTGTCTTGAGGCAGGGCGTGGCCCTTACCTCCTGTAATGTCAGCGATAATTTCTTTCAAACCGGGCCCAAATAAAGTTTGCCCTTTGAAAGGTATATTAAGTAATTTGGACTTAGAAGTTACATCAGCTGACCAGGATTTTAGCCACAGCGCCCTACGTGCCTGAATGGCGAATCCTGAGTTCTTAGCCGTAAGTTTGGTTAAATGTACTACGGCCTCCGAAATGAATGAATTAGCTAGTTTAAGGACTCTAAGCCTGTCCGTAATGTCGTCCAGCGTAGCTGAACTAAGGTTCTCTTCCAGAGACTCCATCCAAAATGCTGCCGCAGCCGTAATCGGCGCGATGCATGCAAGGGGTTGCAATATAAAACCTTGTTGAACAAACATTTTCTTAAGGTAACCCTCTAATTTTTTATCCATTGGATCTGAAAAAGCACAGCTATCCTCCACCGGGATAGTGGTACGCTTAGCTAAAGTAGAAACTGCTCCCTCCACCTTAGGGACCGTTTGCCATAAGTCCCGTGTGGTGGCGTCTATTGGAAACATCTTTCTAAATATTGGAGGGGGTGAGAACGGCACACCGGGTCTATCCCACTCCTTAGTAACAATTTCAGTTAGTCTCTTAGGTATAGGAAAAACGTCAGTACTCGCCGGTACCGCAAAGTATTTATCCAACCTACACAATTTCTCTGGTATTGCAACAGTGTTACAATCATTAAGAGCCGCTAAAACCTCCCCTAGTAATACACGGAGGTTCTCCAATTTAAATTTAAAATTTGAAATATCTGAATCCAATCTGTTTGGATCAGAACCCTCACCCACAGAATGAAGCTCTCCGTCCTCATGCTCTGCAAGCTGTGACGCAGTATCAGACATGGCTCTAGTATTATCAGCGCACTCTGTTCTCACCCCAGAGTGATCACGCTTGCCCCTTAGTTCTGGTAATTTAGCCAAAACTTCAGTCATAACAGTAGCCATATCTTGTAATGTTATCTGTAATGGCCGCCCAGATGTACTAGGCGTCACAATATCACGCACCTCCCGGGCGGGAGATGCAGGTACTGACACGTGAGGCGAGTTAGTCGGCATAACTCTCCCCTCGCTGTTTGGTGAAATTTGTTCAATTTGTACAGATTGGCTTTTATTTAAAGTAGCATCAATACAGTTAGTACATAAATTTCTATTGGGCTCCACCTTGGCATTGGAACAAATGACACAGGTATCTTCCTCTGAATCAGACATGTTTAACACACTAGCAAATAAACTTGCAACTTGGTTACAATCTTATTTAATAAAAACGTACTGTGCCTCAAAGAAGCACTAAACGATTAAATGACAGTTGAAATAATGAACTGAAAAACTGTTATAGCATCAATCCTTGAAAACAACACAACTTTTAGCAAAGGTTTCATTAGTAAAGTAACAATAATTAAATTTGAAACGTAAAAATAAGAGAGCAACGTTTTTAATCACAGTCAATATATAAGTCTCACAGCTCTGCTGAGAGAATCTACCTCCCTTCAAAGAAGTTTGAAGACCCCTGAGTTCTGTAGAGATGAACCGGATCATGCAGGAAATACAAGAGTAACTGACTGGAAATTTTTGATGCGTAGCAAAGAGCGCCAAAAACGGCCCCTCCCCCTCACACACAGCAGTGAGAGAGAAACGAAACTGTCACAATTAAAACAAGCAACTGCCAAGTGGAAAAATAATGCCCAAATATTTATTCACTCAGTACCTCAGAAAATGCAAACGATTCTACATTCCAGCAAAAACGTTTAACATAATAAATACCTATTAAAAGGTTTAATGTACTTTTTACAGAGTAATTCCAGTGAAGTACCATCCCCAGAATACTGAAGTGTAGAGTATACATACATGTCATTATAACGGTATGGCAGGATTTTCTCATCAATTCCATTCAGAAAATAAAAACTGCTACATACCTCAATGCAGATTCATCTGCCCGCTGTCCCCTGATCTGAAGCTTTTACCTCCCTCAGATGGCCGAGAAACAGCAATATGATCTTAACTACTCCGGTTAAAATCATAGTAAAAACTCTGGTAGATTCTTCTTCAAACTCTGCCAGAGAGGCAATAACACGCTCCGGTGCTATTGTAAAATAACAAACTTTTGATTGAAGTTATAAAAACTAAGTATAATCACCATAGTCCTCTCACACATCCTATCTAGTCGTTGGGTGCAAGAGAATGACTGGGAGTGACGTAGAGGGGAGGAGCTATATGCAGCTCTGCTGGGTGAATCCTCTTGCATTTCCTGTTGGGGAGGAGTTATATCCCAGAAGTAATGATGACCCGTGGACTGATCACACATAACAGAAGAAAAGGCCTATAAATAAACAAATAAATAAAAATAAAAAACAACAACAACTTACCCATAGGCACCCAACTACTGGACATCAAACTGGGATCCAGTAGATAGACAAACCAGTGCTGAAACATTACAGCAGAGGATATTGAATAAGAGTTTAACGGCAACCCAACAGGAGGAAGCTAAGAACAGGTCCCCACGACACCTGTGGAAGGCTTGTAACTAAATCCCACAGGGTGTAATTGTGCCACTATTACATACTCCAAAGCACCCCCTCCATCAAACAGCAGCACTCTGAGGGGAAATGGGCCACAAATAAGCCTGAGAACACCTCTCACAGAAGAAAGTCAGAAGCACCTTCATTCTTCACCTTCCTTCTGTGGAGGCAAAGATTAATTTCCAGTAAGGTGGGAGAAGTTTTATAAAGCTTTTGGGATTTGGGATTCTTTCCCTCCCCCTAGTGACCAGGAAGACTAAATTCCCAGGAGTAATGGATCGTGGACTCTCACCACCTGTATGAAAGAAAATAGCCTAGTGTCTACCGCCATACTGGATGCATCCAGGTTTAAAGGACCACTAAAATACAGTAGAATTTAATATTTGACAAATGCACAATTAAAACAATGCAACAGAACTCACTTTGAATTTGAAATGAGCAGCGGAATATTTTCTGGCAAGTTTTAAAGTTAATCCAGTTTTCCCTCTCCCTGTATCATGTGACAGACATCAGCCAATTACAAAGTGCATATATGTATATTATGTACACTTTTGCACATGCTCAGTAGGAGATAGAGCCTCAGAAGAGTGTATATAAAGGAAATGTGCAGGTTTTAATAATTAAAGGGACACTTAACCCAAATGTTTTCGTTCGTGAATCAGATACAGCATGCAATTTTAAGCAACTTTCTAATTTACTCCTATTATCAATTTTTCTTCGTCCTCTTGCTATCTTTATTTGAAAAAGAAGGCATCTAAGCTTTTTATTGATTCATTACTATGAACAGCACTTTTTTATTGGTGGATGAATTTATCCACCAATCAGCAAGAACAACCCAGGTTGTTCACAAAAATGGGCCGGCATCTAAACTTACATTTCAAATAAAGATACCAAGAGAATGAAGAAAATTTGATAATAGGAGTAAATTAGCAAGCTGCTTAAAATGTCATGCTCTATCAGAATCATGAAAGAAAACATTTGGGTTCAGTGTCCCTTTAAAGTATAGTGGAATGTATTTTTTTTTTTTTTTGGGGGGGGGTTTAATTTCAGGCTTTATATGAATCATGAAAAGTAATTAATTTGTGCTTTTTGCCTGCACACAATGCAGTTGTCAATGTTTTTATACCCAGTTTCATTTACATATATTAATCATATAATTAAAAATATACCAGATGTATATAAATATAAGGTTACTAATTATAAATCCATTTAAAATTCTTCTATAAAAATCCTGCTCATCCTGCAGATTACTGATATCAAGACTTCCCGCACAAAATCCAGAAGCAGCATATTTTCAAGGCATCCAATCTCTGTGCTTGAAATAATGAACCCTTTGCATAATTACTGTTATGCAGGAGGGCTCCCGATCGCATGTGCTGTTCTCTATGTTGTGGTCGCATGCGCATTTTAGAATGCTATCCCCTGATTTAATGAGTGAGTGCTCATCATATGACCTGAACACTGTACGTCTAAACACTGAGTGCAGCTTCTTTGAGTCATTACAAACCACTTCCTGCAAGTTGAGGTGTGCATGCTCATTTCCCAATAACGATAGAGGCCTTGGACAGCACATATGCGGGGTGCCGAGCACGTTCATGAGCTTGGCACTCCGGTAGCCCTCCATGATAGGACCTGAATAAGAATTACGGAGGGCTTGAAAATAATAAATTCAGGTAGTTTTGAAAATAAAAGGACGAAAAGGTTAGAATACATGTATATTGATCAATTATTAATTTACATTAAAGGGACACTGTACCCAAATTTTTTCTTTTGTGATTCAGATACAGCATGCAATTTTAAGCAACTTTCTAATTTACTCCTATTATCAAATTTTCTTTGTTCTCTTGCTATCTTTATATGAAAAAGAAGGCATGTAAGCTTTTTTCTAGGTTCAGAACTTTGGACAGCAGTTTTTGATTGGTGGATGCATTTATCCACCAATCAGCAAGGACAACCTAGGTTGTTCACCAAAAATGGGCCGCCATCTAAACTTACATTCTTGCATTTCAAATAAAGATACCAAGAGAATAAAGAACATTTGAAAATAGGAGTAAATTAGAAAGTTGCTTAAAATTGCATGCTCTATCTGAAGCACAAAAGAAAATATTTGGGTACAGTGTCCCTTTAAGTAGTTTACATTGTTGCCATTACAATTTCTGGATTTACTGTCCCCTTAAAGAACCAACAACAACAACAGCAGAATTGCAATATGTTAGAAAAAATGTTTACTTCTCATTTGAAATTCAGACTAATTTCAGTTTATTTCATTTTCCTTTCCCCTGCATCATGTGACAGCCACCAGCCAAACCACAAAATGCATATAAAACAAAATTTATGCTTACCTGATAAATTTATTTCTCTTGTGGTGTATCCAGTCCACGGATCATCCATTACTTGTGGGATATTCTCCTTCCCAACAGGAAGCTGCAAGAGGATCACCCACAGCAGAGCTGTCTATATAGCTCCTCCCCTAACTGCCACTACCAGTCATTCGACCGAAGACAAGCAAGAGAAAGGAGAAACTATAGGGTGCAGTGGTGACTGTAGTTTAAAAATAAAAAAAAATGACAGGGCGGGCCGTGGACTGGATACACCACAAAAGAAATAAATTTATCAGGTAAGCATAAATTTTGTTTTCTCTTGTAAGGTGTATCCAGTCCACGGATCATCCATTACTTGTGGGATACCAATACCAAAGCTATAGGACACGGATGAAGGGAGGGACAAGGCAGGCGCTTAAACGGAAGGCACCACTGCCTGCAAGATCTTTCTCCCAAAAATAGCCTCCGAAGAAGCAAAAGTATCAAATTTATAGAATTTTGAAAAAGTATGAAGCGAAGACCAAGTCGCCGCCTTACAAATCTGTTCAAACAGAAGCCTCATTTTTAAAAGCCCATGTGGAAGCTACCGCTCTAGTAGAATGAGCTGTAATCCTTTCAGGAGGCTGCTGGCCAGCAGTCTCATAAGCTAAGCGTATTATACTCCTTAGCCAAAAAGAAAGAGGTTGCAGAAGCCTTTTGGCCTCTCCTCTGTCCAGAGTAGACAACAAACAATGCAGATGTTTGACGAAAATCTTTAGTAGCTTGTAAATAAAACTTTAAAGCACGAACCACGTCAAGATTGTGTAAAAGACGTTCCTTCTTTGAAGTAGGATTAGGACACAGTGACGGTACAACAATCTCCCGATTGATATTTTTATTAGATACCACCTTAGGTAGAAAACCAGGTTTGGTACGTAACACTACCTTATCTGCATGAAAAATGAGAAGGGGAATCACATTGTAAAGCAGATAACTCCGAAACTCTTCGAGCCGAGGAGAGAGCTACTAAAAACAGAACCTTCCAAGATAAGAGCTTAATATCTATGGAATGCAAAGGTTCAAAAGGAACCCCTTGAAGAACCTTAAGAACTAAATTTAAACTCCAAGGCTGAGCAACAGGTTTAAACACAGGCTTGATTCTGACTAAAGCCTGACAAAACGCCTGCACGTCTGGAACCTCAGCCAGACGTTTGTGCAAAAGAATAGACAGAGCAGAAATCTGTCCCTTTAAGGAACTAGCTGACAAACCCTTCTCCAATCCTTCTTGGAGAAAAGATAATATCCTAGGAATCCTGACCTTACTCCATGAGTAACCCTTGGATTCACACCAATGAAGATATTTACACCATATCTTATGATAGATTTTCCTGGTGACAGGCTTTCGCGCCTGTATTAAGGTATCAATGACCAACTCGGAGAAACCACGCTTTGATAAAATCAAGCGTTCAATCTCCAAGCAGTCAGCCGCAGAGAAATTAGATTTGGATGGTTGAAAGGACCCTTAAGTAGAAGGTCCTGTCTCAGAGGCAGAGTCCATGGTGGAAAGGATGACATGTCCACCAGATCTGCATACCAAGTCCTGCGTGGCCACGCAGGTGCTATCAAAATTACAGATGCTCTCTCCTGCTTGATCTTGGCAATCAGACGAGGGAGCAGAGGAAACGGTGGAAACACATAAGCCAGGTTGAAGGACCAAGGCGCTGCTAGAGCATCTATCAGCGCTGCCTTGGGATCCCTGGACCTGGATCCATAACAAGGAAGCTTGGCGTTCTGGCGAGACGCCATGAGATCCAGTTCTTGTTTGCCCCAACGTTGAATCAACTGTGCAAACACCTCCGGATGGAGCTCCCACCCCCCCTCAGATGAAAAGTCTGTCGACTTATAAAATCTGCCTCCCAGTTCTCTACTCCTGGGATATGGATAGCTGATAGATGGCAAGAGTGAATCTCTGCCCATCGAATTATCTTTGAAACCTCCAACATCGCTAGGGAACTCCTTGTTCCCCCTTGATGGTTGATGTAAGCTACAGTCGTGATGTTGTCCGACTGAAATCTGATGAACCTCACTGCCGCTAGCTGAGGCCAAGCCTGAAGAGCATTGAATATCGCTCTTAGTTCCAGAATGAGCCTTCAGAGAGTTCCAGACTGCACCCCAGCCCAGAAGGCTGGCATCTGTTGTTACTATTGTCCAATCTGGCCTGCGGAAGGTCATACCTTTGGACAGATGGACCCGAGATAGCCACCAGAGAAGAGAATCCCTGGTCTCTTGATCCAGATTTAGTAGAGGGGACAAATCTGTGTAATCCCCATTCCAGTGACTGAGCATGCAGAGTTGCAGCGGTCTGAGATGTAGGCGGGCAAACGGAACAATGTCCATTGCCGCTACCATTAAGCCGATTACTTCCATACACTGAGCCACCGAAGGGCGAGAAGTATAATAAAGAACACGGCAGGAATTTAGAAGTTTTGACAACCTGTCCTCTGTCAGGTAAATCCTCATTTCTACAGAATCTATCAGAGTTCCCAGGAAGGAAACTCTTGTGAGAGGGGATAGAGAACTCTTTTTTTCGTTCACTTTCCACCCATGAGACCTCAGGAATGCCAGAACAATGTCCGTATGGGACTTGGCAATTTGGAAATTCGACGCCTGTATCAGAATGTCGTCTAAGTAAGGGGCTACTGCTATGCCCCGCGGACTTAGGACCGTCAGAAGTGACCCCAGAACCTTCGTAAAGATTCTTGGTGCCGTAGCTAACCCAAAGGGAAGAGCCACAAACTGGTAATGCCTGTCTAGGAAGCCGAACCTGAGAAACCGATGATGATCTTTGTGTATCGGAATGTGAAGATAAGCATCCTTTAAGTCCACGGTAGTCATGTATTGACCCTCCTGGATCATAGGTAGGATGGTTCGAATAGTCTCCATCTTGAAAGATGGGACCCTGAGAAATTTGTCTAGGATCTTGAGATCTAAGATTGGTCTGAAGGTTCCCTCTTTCTTGGGAACCACAAAGAGATTTGAATAGAAGCCTTGCTCTTGTTCCTCCTTTGGAACTGGGTGGATCACTCCCATAACTAGGAGGTCTTGAACACAATGTAAGAATGCCTCTCTCTTTATCTGGTCTGCAGAAAATTGTAAGAGGTGAAATCTTCCTTTTGGGGAAGAAGCTTTGAAGTCCAGAAGATATCCCTGGGACACAATTTCCAACGCCCAGGGATCCTGGACATCTCTTGCCCAAGCCTGGGCGAAAAGAGAAAGTCTGCCCCCTACTAGATCCGTTACCGGATCGGGGGCTGATCTTTCATGCTGTCTTAGAGGCAGCAGCAGGCTTCTTGGCCTGCTTACCTTTGTTCCAGGCCTGGTTAGGTCTCCAGGCCGGCTTGGACTGGGCAAAATTTCCCTCTTGTTTTGTATTAGAGGAAGTTGATGCCGCGTTCGTCTTAAAGTTTCGAAAGGCACGAAAATTTGTTTGTTTGGTCCTTAATTTATTAGACCTATCCTGAGGAAGGGCATGACCTTTTCCTCCAGTAATATCAGAAATGATCTCCTTCAGTCCAGGCCCGAATAGGGTCTGCCCCTCCAAGGGAATGTTGAGAAGCTTAGACTTTGAAGTAACGTCAGCTGACCAGGATTTAAGCCATAGCGCCCTATGCGCCTGAATAGCAAAACCTGAGTTCTTAGCCATTAGTTTGGTTAAATGAACAACGGCGTCAGAAACAAATGAATTGGCTAGCTTAAGCGCTTTAAGCTTGTCAAGTAGATCATCCAATGGGGTTTCTACCTGTAAGGCCTCTTCCAGAGACTCAAACCAGAAGACCGCGGCAGCAGTGACCGGGGCAATGCATGCAAGAGGCTGGAGAATAAAACCTTGTTGAATAAACATTTTCTTAAGGTAACCCTCTAACTTTTTATCCATTGGATCTAGGAAAGCACAACTGTCCTTGACGGGGATAGTTGTACGCTTAGCTAGGGTAGAAACTGCTCCCTCCACCTTAGGGACCGTTTGCCATAAGTCCCGTGTAGCGGCATCTATTGGAAACATTTTCTTAAAAATAGGAGGGGGAGAGAACGGTACACCTGGTCTATCCCATTCCTTAGTAATAATTTCTGAAAACCTTTTAGGTATTGGAAAAACCATCAGTGTAAACAGGCACTGCATAGTATTTATCCAATCTACACAATTTCTCTGGCACTATAATGGTGTCACAGTCATCCAGAGTAGCTAAAACCTCCCTGAGCAACACGCGGAGGTGTTAAAGCTTAAAATTTAAATGTAGACATATCAGAATCAGGTTGAAGCATCTTCCCTGAGTCAGAAAAATCACCCACAGAAAGAAGCTCTCCTGCCTCAGCTTCTGCATATTGTGAGGGGATATCAGACATAGCTACTAAAGCGTCAGAGAGCTCTGTATTTTTTCTAGTCCCAGAGCTGTCTCGCTTTCCTTGTAACCCTGGTAGTTTGGACAATACCTCTGTAAGGGTATGATCCATAACTGCTGCCATGTCTTGTAAAGTAAACGCCATGGGCACGCTAGATGTACTTGGCGCCTCTTGAGCGGGAGTCAAAGGTTCTGACACGTGGGGCGAGTTAGTCGGCATAACTTCCCCCTTGTCATTTTCCTCTGGTTATAAATCTTTTAAAGACAGAATATGATCTTTATAACTTATAGTAAAATCAGTACATTTGGTACACATTCTAAGAGGGGGTTCCACAATGGCTTCTAAACATAATGAACAAGGAGTTTCCTCTATGTCAGACATGTTTAAACAGACTAGCAATGAGACCAGCAAGCTTGGAAAACACTTTGATAAATGTAAACAAGCAAAAAAATAAAAAGGGTACTGTGCCTTTAAGAGAAACAAATTTTGTCAGAAATTGAAAAACAGTGATAAAAATCAGTAAATCTTACGAAATTTTTACAGCGTGTATAATAGACTAACAGAGCATTGAACCCACTTGCAAATGGATGATTAACCCCTTAGTTTCAAAACCGGATAAAAAAAAAACCGATATAAACGTTTTTCAACAGTCACAACAAACTGCCACAGCTCTGCTGTGGCCCTACCTGCCCATATAACGATTTTGAAAGGCACAAAAACCCCTCAGAGAGGTCCCAAGTGTTCAGGAGACTCCTTCAGGGAAACTGGATGTCTCAAGCTGCAAAATCTGATGTGCATTTAGGCGCGAAAATAGGCCCCTCCCACCCTGTATTCACAGTGAGAGGGCCTAACAAAACTAACCCTAGGCAAAATCTAGCCAGCCATGTGGAAAAAACTGTGCCCCAATAAAGTTTTATCACCAATATGTATAAAAAAACGTTTAAAACACTTCCAGCAAACGTTTTATTTTTCAGCAATGTGAGGAAGTAATAAGAATATTACCTTTTACAGCAAGCATGATACAAGTCGTTATTAAATCACTGTAATCAGGCTTACCTTAAATAACTCCGGTATTAACAGCATTGTCTAGCATATTCTTTCTCTAGAAAAATTTAAACTGCACATACCTCATAGCAGGAGACCCTGCACGCCATTCCCCCAGCTGAAGTTACTTCTCTCTTCAGTTATGTGTGAGAACAGCAATGGATCTTAGTTACAACCTGCTAAGATCATCAAAGACCACAGGCAGACTACTCTTCTATTTTCTGCCTGAGGCTAAAATAGTACAACTCCGGTACCATTTGAAAATAACAAACTTTTGATTGAAGATAAACTAAATAACCACCACATCTCTCTAGCTACTTCCTTTCTTGTCGAGAGCTGCAAGAGAATGACTGGTAGTGGCAGTTAGGGGAGGAGCTATATAGACAGCTCTGCTGTGGGTGATCCTCTTGCAGTAGCAACTGGTATATACAAAGATTGTGATTTTGACAATGGAAGTGAATTGAAAAGTTGATTAAAATTACATGCTCTATCTAAATCATGAAAGTTTAATTTTGACTTGCGTAACTTTAGTGGTCCTTTAAATGAATGCTTAATTGTTCTCTTATAGCACCAGAGGTTGAAATAGTCTAGCAATAAGATTTGCTTGTCTTGATTATCCTGTGTTCTTGTTACCAAGAGATAAACTTTGTAACTGCCCTATATTTTATACTGAAAAAAATGTGTGTTGTGAAGGCAATACCGTATAAAACCCCATAGGTGCCTAAATAGACATTTATATTACTACAAATACAAAATCTGTAACTAACTCTAGGCTCCACAAAAATGGGCCCCAGAGGCACTTAAAAAAAAAAAAGGGCCTTCATGCCCAAGAAAGTGGCCTTACCCTGTCTTTTAGGAGAATAGTGTGTCCCCCCCCTGTCAGGCTTAGGGCTAGATTTATTAAAGCCCTACGGCTGCAAGTTCTCATAAGAACTTGCGCGCCGTAATTTATCAAGCAGCGGTCACTAGAACGCCGCTTCCCTAACCTCTTCGCCACCTCTAAGGTGGCAAAATTCAATCTCCTCGGTCTAGTCAGACCGAGGAGATTGACAGCTCCTGCCCGCGCTTGATTGGCTGTGCGTGGGCAGGGGGCGGGATTGCACGCGAGCGCAAAATTGCGCTCGTGTGCAATGGCGAATACCTGCGGGTAATTTCGCCCGGCCACAGGCGAGCTGAGGAGTACAGGGGCGCGTATACGGGCCCCTGTCCGCCTCAGCTTTAATAAATCTAGCCCTTAGTGCTTTATACCCTCTGACTAGTAAAATGTGCAGTTTCAATCAGTTTAAGAGAAACAAAGGAGGCAGCTCAAACACAGAGCCGCGCAGAACCAAGTGGACTATATGCAAGTGTCTAGAACAGAGCAACTTTGAAAGTCAGGAATTAAAATGGTAGCAGCATTTTATGTTGGTAGATTGAGGAAAACTGTACACAAGCCTTCCTGCTGGACAACTTAATATAGAATGGGGGGGGGGGGAATATAACAATACCTTGGTCCATTGTTGTAGACTCGTATATCAAATTTTAATGCAAAATGTATTTGTAGCAAATTGTTCTAATAATCAACAACCTATGTTATTTGCAAATCAAACAACAGTTTGTATTATTACATTGATAGACAATACACATACATAAGAATCACTTTTTGCTAAATATGCAATAAGTAGGGTTTGCATTTTATGATAAACTTCATCATCAACCTCTTTAGATGATCAATACACAAAAAGAAAAATAATCTTAGCAAGGCACCTCCCAATGGTTGTGTAGGCAATAAATGTATTAGTATATAAAAAAAAAAAACTTTATTCCATTTTAGTTTTACTTTAAACTCATTTGTAACTTTTTTCTAGAAAGAGGAATGACAATCTGAATAGTTAATACTCTAATAGGTGGTAGAGAGCAGTATAACAGAAAAAATGCTAAGAATGTGCTTCGAGGGATAAAAAAAAAAAAAAAACACAAGATATTTACCACAATGCAAATATAACCTAAAATAAAAGCAGTTGCTATTGTTCAAACATATACAAATATTGTTGTTTTATACTATTCAAACCCATGTCCGCTTTACTTCTTAGAAATCTGCAAATGTTACATCACTTGTAAGTTTCATGCAATATAATGATTCAGCTGTGATAACCACAAGCTGATACAGTGAACTTTGCTTCCTGAGCGGAGTTAAATTCAGTCAGTATTTGCAAGACACTGGGTACAGCCTACGTCTGACTCTGCAATGTGCGAGACTGGTTATCAGTTTGCAACCAGTGTCCTGGATTGTGTCAGATGAAAGCTAAACCATTGACATCCTCCTCTTCATGCCAGAGGCCCTGGAGTCTCATTAAGAACCAGTTCTACTACATTGTGCAACATAAAACCAACACACTCACGGGTACTCTGATCCATAACAAAACAAAAAGTAGCACAATATCCACTAACAAAAGCAAAACAAAAACAAACAAACAACCCTACTAATACTACATCAATCATTTTAGACAATAGGTTTTAATTAGTTATATGAAAAACATTATTAAAATGTTGATATTGTAAACAAAGTTATAAATGGGGGGAAAAAACAACAACAACAAAAAACTTTATACAGCTTCTGATTGGGAGGACAAAAAGTAAACACAAACTGTATAATGAAAGAAACACAAGCCATTTCAAGTTTGTGTTGTTCATAAATTAAAGGGATGAGAAACCCAATTTTTTTCTTTCATAATTCAGATAGAGCATGTGATTTAAAACAACTTTCTAAATTTATTTTGATTATCATTTTTTCTTTGTTCTCTTTTCTTGAAACGCAGGGATGCAAACTTAGGGCCAGCCCTTTCTGGAGCACTATATGGCAGCAGTTTTGCAAGAATGCGATCAATGTGCAAGGGCGCTAGAGGGAAGCACAAGTTCCTATCATCTAGTGATTTAGATGCCTACCTAGGTATCTCTTCAACACAGAATATCATGAAAACAAAGCAAACTTGATAATTGGAGTAAATTGGAAACTTTTTAAAAATTGTATTCTCTGTCTGAACCCCAAAAGAAATGTTTTGGGTTTTATAACCCTTTAAAAGGGGACACACTGAACTCGACCTCCATATGCTTTTTTTTTTACCACCTCACATGTGCAGTGACTTACAAATCCATTAGCCGCCCAGTCTACAAGCCACTCCTGCACACAGTAACCGTGTGCTCTCACCACCTGTTCCCTAAATCTTTACTACCATGCAGTACATTTGAATAGACTGGTCCAGTTGCCAGATTCAAGCAAAATTCCACACAGGCAAGTAAATTTTAACTTAGCGGCCCAAGTGACAACCTGACATTTTCTTGTCAGTGGAACAGCCAAAAAAAATTAAAATGCTGAATTAGATATTTTCTCAATCATCAATAATGCTTGTTCAGTTTCTAGATATTAAATTACTGATGTGGCACAACTTTATTTTTTGTGTGTACATTAAGTCGGACACCCGGGAAGAAAATTGCTGCTGAGCTTAGCATTAGAGGTTTTCCCCGACTTAAAAGGTCAGTAAACACCAGATATAAAAAAAAGATTATATATTTACAGTTTTAGCATTTAACATTTTTTTTTATATGGGATAGACGTTCCCTGACAGTCACATATTTGTAAGACAGCCCTCTATGCCACTCTGATCAACCAATGAGAGCGCTTCATCACACTCCTGACACGCCCCTGACTTGCCTACCGAGCACTCGCTTGCAGAAATAATAACACAGCAATCAGATATTTACTTTTCTGACAGCTGAGGCGAAGAGCAAGAAAGTGGGCATGCGCAGATTTAGGGAAAGAAACTGAGCGTAAACGAACACGCTCAATAGACTTCAATGGTGCGATCGGTACCCCTCTGATAGGAGCAAGCTGCATAAATCAGAAAAAAAGTACAGGCAGTGGGCAGTCAGCAGTATTAAAAAAAAATAATCTTTAAGGGCAAATTATATGCTTAATTATAAACATAAATTTAAAACATAATAACAACATTTATAAAGTTTGTCTTTCTTGTTATGGATTAACATTTCTGAAGTTTACTGTCCCTTTAACGACAACGCTTGTTTGGTTTCTGGATGACAACTTAGTGATGCGGCAGTATGCTCTAAAGTTACTTTTTGTGTGTGTGAGCAAAATACCAGACAAATAAAAAAAATGCTGTTAAGTTTTGTGTTTTATATTTTCTGACAAGAGGATTTTTTGGGTAATCATAGGCCCTGACCATGTTATTAAATGCAAAGCAGCATGTAAGCAGGCAGCTGGAACCGAGTGTAAGAGTGAGTGGTGCAGCTTCTGATTGGCTGTACTGACTTACTTGCTTTGGGAGGGGGGAGGGAATTTCATTGCTCATGAACATGTACACAGGTGTCTAAATAAGGGATATTTGGGGGGGGGGGGCACAAAGGCAGCAATACAATAAACAATTTTGCACTTGGCTGTTTTGTACAATTTTACTTTTATGCTTTGCAAGTATTTCTTTTACATTTTTATTCTACCGTTTATTTTTCAGGAAGAGCAGAAGCCCATCTTTAAAAGGGACATTTAACTTTCATGATTCAAAGTATTTTGATATTCATACTGTCTGAAGCAGCAGCTCTTACTGAGCATACGTTTACAGTGTATAAGTATACTACTCTGTGATTGGATGATGGCTGTCATATGATATGAGGGGGGTCAACAAAATTTTAAAATTAGGTGCTATTGCATTGTCTTTTTATAGTGCACTTGTTAATTATGCAAATCTAAGGTAAGTCTAAGTCTTTCATGTTAAAGAGACAGTAAAGTCAAAATTAAAAACTTGCATGATTGAAATAGTTCATGCAATTCAAACAACTTTGCAGTTGAATTAAAGACGATTTGCTTTGTTCTATTGTTAATAGTTCAGTTAACAGCACACATTTGTATAGCAGTATACGGAGTAGGCTTAAAGGGACACTAAACCAAATTTTTTCCTTTTATGATTCAGATAGAGCATGCAATTTTAAGCAACTTTCTAATTTACTCCTATGCATGAATAAAGAGTATGTGCCAGAAACTTTGCACTGATGTAAAAAATAAAAAGTTTTTTTTTAAAGATTCAAACAGCTGGAGGATTAACTTATCTTTTGTTGAAATGCATACCCAAGTAGGCTCAGGAGTAGCAATGCTCTGCTGGGAGCTAGCTGCATATTGGTGTCTGCACATATCGAGCAGTGAGCTTATATGAAATCGGCATATAACAGCTGCTACTTTTCTGGGAAGGCTTTTCACACGATTTTTGAGTGTCTGAGGAAAAGGGTCACTTAAAGGGCCATCATTTTTTAAATTGTATTTATTTTCTTAAGTCTATACAATGCCGTGAGTCTATTCTGTTAAATTTACATTCACTTTAATAAAGAACTGAATAAGAGACTAATAAGTGCTTAGTTTTGTCCCCAAGATCGTGGGAGTGATGTTCTATTGTGGAATATATATATTATATATATATATATATATATATATATATATATATATATTGAGATTTATATAAAGAAAGGTTACACAAAAGTGCAGCTATAGGACTGTTAAACACTATTTTTAGGTGCCTGTAACTGTGGACACTATCAGTGATCATTACAGAAAAAAAAAAAAAAAAAAAAAAAACACATCCAAGCTCAGCAGTGATTAAGACGCAAAAAAGTTTAAGGATTTAAAGTTCCAGATTATAAATACTGTATAGAAATTACAAAATACAATCTGGCCTACAAACACAAAAACTAAGAGCTGGGAGAAACAGAGGTATTTGAACAAAACAATTATCCCAACGTTTATCCACCAAAACAAAAAAACACACAAACATGTTGATTCTCAACGTTTATCCCAGAGCTTCAACATGAAAGCACAAACTGTATTAACCCTGACATATCCTGCCTGCACCTGTAGAGATATACATTCCATGGGTAAAAAAAAAAAACCAACAGGGCAAACATACTGGGAATATGTTCAGTTCGTAAATCCACTGGAGAAAACCAAGGGTTAATTTTCTCAAGCCTACGGGAATGAATGTTGAGACCTCTAGGGCTGGGCTGCAGCTTAACCAGCCTAGTTCCAAACTGGTAATAAAACCGGAACACAAACCACAAAAAAAATAATAATTAAAACTAGCAGAAAAACAACTCACTATTTTCAAACACCTAATAAACCAAAGTGCAGATCAATGCGGATGATCTAAAACTAGGTCACACCTAAAAACAAAAAGTCCAATGCAAAACAGATATACAGTTTAACTAAAACAGCATTCTTTAAAGAGTCCAGAAATTAATCAATGAACTGATCATAATGACCTGAATAGTAAGGTCTCTCTTCTCCAGCCAAAAGAACAATTTATATCCCTGGCAACAGAGCATGTAAACTATAAATAAATGATACACGATCGGACGGAGACCTCCAGAGTTATGTTCTGTAAAAACGTTGCTCACATATATCAGTTATTAATCAGCAACATTCTAGAAAAAAAAAAGATTCAATCTCTATTTTCACTTCTGTCATTCAGTATTTTGACCTTTAAAAAGGGACAGTAAACACTTTGAGCTTTTAAATATAAAATGTGTATGTATAGTAAATCAGCATTGCAATATACTTATTTATTTTGCCCCTTTTCCTGTAATTTGTCAGAAAATGAAGACTTCCAATTCTGAGAACTGGAAGGGCACTTGGCAATCCAAACAATGCTTTAGATCTGTTCCTAATAAGCTCCAGCAGAGATTAAATGAAAAACAATTGTTATTTGGTTAACATAAGGACTATAGCTCCTGTAAATAAGGCGAGTGATCAGTTGAGGCCTAACTTAGATCAGGGCAAGAACTAGTTTTCAGCTGACCACAGGAAAGATGAGAAACATTCAAGACTATTCAATTGGATAATCTCTAGAGAGCGTAAGTAAAGCCAGCAAATGTTACCAACAAAATGACAGTTAAAAGCCATTCACACCCCTATGTTAAAAATTGTTGAAACTTTGTGTAAATGCTACAAACGTCAAGCAGCTCTTTTTTTCTGTGATGTACAATCTGTGAGGAATCCATACAAACTATACCTAATTTTTTTCAGCAGACCAAGCATTTTTAGAATATAATTTTAGTTTGCAGTAATACCATAATATTGGAAAATGCCTATATAACGACATGTAAAAGCAATAAACATTTGTGTGTCATTTTCTATGGCAGCACAGGAGTCATTAATTGAAACATGCATTTTTATGGCCCCACATTTAGCATCAGTTCACCTTCCTAAAACACTAATTACTTGGGATTCTAGACCTATATTG
This sequence comes from Bombina bombina, assembly GCF_027579735.1. Lineage (NCBI taxonomy): Eukaryota > Metazoa > Chordata > Amphibia > Anura > Bombinatoridae > Bombina > Bombina bombina. The sequence continues at coordinate 189,458,307 of NC_069499.1, forward strand.
TTCAATAACAATAACTAAAAATCATAGGATAACTTGTATTTTTGTCAGTTTTCACCATCTTGCAGAAAATGAGTTGACAAAAATACCAAACCAACAGGGCACGGTGGCATTGGCTAAACACTTATTGGTTGATTTCCAATCTGTCGCTCTATCATAATATACAAGGGGATGGATGAGATGGGGATAGAGTTGTAGCCCAAGGAATGGCAGAATATATACCACAACAAATGCAGATCCTCTGCTTCACCGCAACTACTTGAACTAAATTATAAATTGATATTTTGGTGGTATCTTACACCAGCGCAACTACACAACATAAATCCTAAAGCTTCACTGAAATGTTGGAGTGTGCTGAGGCTCCGGCACTATGTTTTACATATGGTGAACTTGTCCCTTATTGACACCTTACTGGCCTCGTTCTTAAAAGCCCAGGAACAAGCTACGGCTCTAGTGGAATGAGCCGTAATCCTCTCAGGAGGCTGATGTCCCGCTGTCTTATAAGCTAGGTGGATGATACTCCTCAACCAGAAAGACAAGGAAGACGTAGTGGCCTTCTGACCCCTAAGTTTACATGCATAGATGACAAACAAAGATGAAGATTGTCTGAACTCCTTAGTAGCCTGAAGGTAAAATTTCAAGGAACGAACCACACCTAGATTGTGAAGCAAACGTTCCTTCACCGAGGAAGGATTAAGACACAAGGAAGGAACAACAATCTCCTGATTAAATGTTCCGATCTGACACAACCTTAGGAAGGAAACCTAACTTAGTACGTAAAACCGCCTTATCGGCGTGCAAAACGAAATAAGGGGGATCACATTGCAAGGCAGAAATATCAGAGACCCTGCGAGCAGAGGCAATAGCCAAAAGAACCAGAACCATCCAAGATAACAGTTTAATGTCAACCGTATGCATTGTCTCAAACAGAGCCTGCTGCAACACACGAAGAACAAGGTTGAGACTCCAAGGCAGAGCCACCCTTCTAAACACAGGCCTGATCCTAGTCAGGGCCTTAAAGGACTGCACATCCAGAGGCTCAGCTAATATCTTGTGGGGCAACACTGACAGGGCCTATAGCCTTCAGGGAACTAGCAGATAGACCCTTCTCCAGTCCATTCTGGAGAAAGGATACAATTCTGGCAACCTTAACCTTATGCCAAGACAAAACACGCTCTTCACACCAGTGCAAATAAATCCGCCAAACCTTATGGTTGATGCGTCGAGTAACCGGCATACAAGCTTGAAACAAAGTGTCAATAACACTCTCAGAGAAACCTCTCTTGGCTAAGACTAAGCGTTCATTCTCCATGCAGTCAGCCTCAGAGAATCTAGACTTTGATGTAGCAAGGGACCCTGTAGTAGCAGGTCCCTACGACAGGGTAACCTCCATGGAGGAGAGGAGGACATCCCCACCAGATCCGCAAACCAAGTCCTTTCACGGCCAGGATGGAGCAATTAGAATCACTGGTGCTCCCTCCTGCTTGATCCGAGCCACCACACGGGGGAGAAGAGGTAATGGAGGAGATATACGAGTCTGAACCTCCAGGCAACCGCTAGAGCATCTATTAGTTCTACTTGAGGATCCCTCAATCTTGACCCGTACCTGGGTAGTTTGGCATTTAGACGGGAGGCCATGAGGTCTGTCTCCAGCATCCCCCATCTGCAGCATATCTCTGAAAATACCTCAGGGTGGAGAGACCATTCCCCTGGGTGAAAAGATTGCCTGCTGAGGAAGTCTTTTTCCCAATTGTCCACACCCGGAATGTGGATCGCTGACAGCTTACACAGTTGTGGGTCTCCACCCATTCCAGACTCTGAGAAACCTCTCTCATCGCTAAGGAACTCCTCGTTCCTCCCTGATCGTTGATGAAGGCTACTGAAGCTATAATTGTTTGATTCGAATCTGATAAACTGGGATGAACCCAGAAGGGGCCAAGTCTTCAGGGCATTGAATATTGCCCAAAGTTCCAAGATATTGATCGGCAATACGGACTCCTGAGTCTACAGACCCTGTGCCTTCCTAGCACCCCAAATGGCTCCCCAACCGGATAGACTTGCGTCCATAGTCAAAATCTCCCAGGACGGTCTAAAGAAGCGCGTGCCTTGGTACAGATGATCTTGACAGAGCCACCAAGAGAGCAAATCTCTCAACAGGCTGTCCAGTATTACCTTTTGGGACAGGTCTGAATGGTCGCCGTTCCATTGTTTCAGCATGCATAGTTGTAAGGGAGATGGAATCTGGCAAAAGGGAATGATGTCCATACAAGACACCATGAGACCAATCGCCTCAATACACTGGGCCACCGAAGGACTTAGGGAGGCCTGGAGGGCAAGGCAAGCTGATGTTAGCTTGCAATGTCTCTGATCCGTTGGTATGTGGCGTAAGAGAACTCTTTTCCAAGTTTATCTTCCATACAAGTGACCGAAGAAGACTAAGAAGGAATTCCAAGTGCTCCCTTGCTAGATGAAAAGATGGTGCCTGTACCAAGATATCATCCAGGTAAGGTGCTACTGCGATAACGCGTGTTCTGGTAACTGCTAGGAGAGCTCCCAGAACCTTTGTAAAATATTCTTAGAGCAGTAACTAAACCAAACAGAAGTGCTATGAACTGGAAGTGTTGGTCCAGAAATGCAAACCTCAGGAATTGAAAATGTTCCCTTTGTATCGGAATGTGAAGGTATGCATCCTTCAGGTCAATGGTAGTCATAATCTGTCCTTCCTGAACCAGAGGAAGGATTGATCTTGTCGTCTCCATCTTGAAGGATGGGACGCTTAGAAATTTGTTGAGGTACTTCAAGTCCAGACTTGGACGAAAAGTTTCCTTCTTCATGGGAACCATGAAGAGGTTTCAATAGAACCCCAGACCTCTTCCTGATGCAGGTGCCGGGACAATTACTCCTAAAGAGACTAGGTCCCGTACACAACCTAAAAAGGCAGTCAGGAGAGAAGGAATCTGCCCCTGGGCAGATGGGACTTGAATCCTATACAGTATCCCTGAGATACGACCTCCAGAACATCCTGAAACCAAGCATATGAGAAAAGCAACAATCTACCCCCTACTCGATCCGATCCCAGACCGGGGGCCGCCCCATCATGCTGACTTATCGGCAGGCTTCTTTGTTTGGACTTGTTCCAGGACTGAGCCGGTTTCCAAGTACTCTTGGGCTGCTCGGGCTTGGATGAGGATTGAGATCGTAGGGACTTGTCCGAACGAAAGAACGAAAATTCGACGGCTGTCTTCCCTTATGTCTGTTCTTCTTATCCTGTGGCAGGAAGGCTCCTTTCCCTCCGGTAACGATGGAAATGATTGAGTCCAGACCTGGTCCGAATAAGATCTTCCCCTTGAAGGGGAGAGAAAGTAACCTGGATATTGAAGTCATATCCGCAGATCAAGACTTCAACCAGAGAGCCCGGCGAGCTAGAACCACAAAACCTGAAGCCTTTGCGTTCAAGCAAATAATTTGCATATTCGCATCACAGATGAAGGAGTTAGCAATTCTTAATGCCTTAATTTTCTCCTGAAAATCCTGGAGGGGAGATTCCACCTCAATAAGTTCAGACAGAGTCGCGCACCAGTAGGTAGCTGCTCCCGCCACCGAGGCTACTGCTGCCGCAGGTTGGAATAAAAATCCTGTGTGTTGGAACATTCTTCTCAGGAAAGTTTCCAACTTCTTGTCCATATTATTCTCTTATAATGTTCCTAAAGGACAAACTATCCTCAAGATGGCGCCATCCACCTTAGGTATGGAACCCCACAATTCTATTTGAGAGACAGAGACAGGGAACAATTTCTTAAAAGTCCCGATTGTTTTCCATTCGTCTAACTTAGGGATCTTAGGTTCCTCAGGTAGCTTAGTCTCTGGAACCTCTAGCGTAGACAGGACCTCCTTTAGTAAAAAACGCCAAATGTTCAATTTTGAATCTAAAGGAGGGTTCCTCCACTGGAGGAGACTTAGTAACAGACGTCTCTGACTCAGAAAGTTCACCCTCTGATGCTACAGAGGTTAACTCATCCTTGGATAGCTGAGACATACAGGCTAGATCCTATAGGAATTTAGATGACTAAGTCGGGAGAACTATGCTTAACCTTTCTCTTACGTTTGCCAGAGATAGGTAGCGCACTCAGGGCTGCAGACACTGCCAATTGTAGCTGCACTGTAAAGTCCGCAGGAAAAAGGCCCCCTCCAGATGGAGAATTAGTTGTGCCGCGGGAAACTGCATGTGAAGCAGTTTGAGTAGACTGGGCAGAAATCTCTCGGGTCATAGAATCCTGAGGATGATGGCTCACTAATTGCGTTGGCAGACTTGGCTCCCTTCTTAGACTTTAAAACAGTGCTTAGGCAATTGGAACAAAATTGAACAGGCGGGCAAACCACAGCTTCCTCACAATATAAACAGGTATTATTATTCACTATAGAAGGGGTGGAACCCTCTTACTTAGTATCAAAGTCGTCCATAGCTTTATGTAATTCCACAGATGGAATTACATAAAGATGGAATAAAAAACATTACAAAAAACAAGCATTTTAAATAAAAACAGGTACCTTTACAATCCCAATGGCTGGGGCACTCACAACCTCAAAGACCCAGACAAATGATCAGTGAAACGCTCTCCACAGGAGTGCTGTCTGCAGTAGGATTGCAAGGAAGTGAAAGGGGCCACACCCGGTCACGTGGTGCGCAAGACAGGACTTCCCCTGCTATTCAAAAGAGTTAAGCTAAAATGAGCTGTGCAACACTCAAAACCGAAAGTGAAACCTGTCTGTTCCCAAGCCAAAAGCACACAGTCTTATGAGCCCAAAAACGAAAGTGAAACCTGTCTGTTCCCAAGCCAAAAGCACACACAGTCTTATGAGCCCAAACCTAATGCATAACATAAAAATCTCCCTCTAGGATACATGCTGTGGAACAGATAAAGCCTCTCAAGTGTGACAGCCTTGTAGCGACATTCTGACAGGGACCTGAGTGATTACTTTGAAAAGAATCTCTGAGATGCCGCTAGCCCAAAAAAGCACGAGCGACAAATTGGTAATGCTCATCTAGAAAAGAGAATCTCAGAAAACAATAGTGGTCTGAATGAATTGGAATGTGAAAATAAGTGTCCTGTAATTCTATTGTGGACATGAAGAGACCTTGCTGAACAGAAAGGCAGAATAGTCCCTATAGTCACCATGTTGAAAGTTACATAACGATTTAAAAATTTCAGATCCAGAATTGGTCTGAACAAATTCTCTCTTTGGGACAATGAATAGATTTGAATAGAAACCCAAACTTCGTTCCTGCAGAGGAACAGGAACCATCACCCCTGAAAACTCTAAATCTGAAACACATTTCTGAGGGTTTCACAGGGTTTGTTGTAACATGGGAAAGAATCTTCCCATGAGAGGTTTTTATACTGAAACCTATTCGATACCCGCGAAAACAATATTCTGAATCAACTAATTTTGAACAGAAACTGTCCAAATGTGTAGAAATCAAATAAAATCTGCCCCCCACCAGTTGAACTGGTTAAAAGGCCGCACCTTCATGCAGTCTAAGGGGCTGAAATTAGTTTAATTATAAGGCTTGGATTTATTCAAAATTGGAGAAAATCTCAAATTAGAGCCAGAGGCCTTAGGGAGAATAAAAAAAAAAAAAAAAAAAAAAAAAAAAAAAAAAAAAGGATCCTTAAAAGAAGAAATACCTTCCATAGAATAGAAGTACGTTTGTCAAGAGAAGAAATAGCCCCACCTTAGGGACTTTTACCCAAAAACTCTAAATTAGCCATTAGCTATTCTTGTTATCAAGAGGACTAGATTCCTCAATACGCAAAGTAAACAATACATCCTAAATAAAGAATGAATACATTCAATAGAAAGGTTGATTTATCAAGATCAGTCTCTGAAATTGGATCCTCTGAGTCAGAGAAAACCACATCAGCAGAAATACTTCAGTCTGCTGTCGATTAGGGCTGCACAGATTAATTGCATATGCGATTTAAAACCACGATTAATCGCCACAAGTTTAAAACCGCGAGTGGCTGTAATATTGATTTGTTTGTGATTTCTTGCAAACCAGCTCCATCTAGTGGTTGCTTTTAGCACACATTTGTAAAATGGCTGTTTTACTTTCACTTTCTGTTCTCATAAGCAGCCGATCAATCTAGAAGTCTAAAAGCAGAGCCCAAGCAGGAATGGAGAGGAGAGAAAGCCACTTACTTATATTTCCTGTAGTCTGAAACTTAGGGTATGTAAACATTATGGAACCTCTCACACAATCTCCTGCCCCTCTGAGAAACGGCTCAAATACATAGCAGTTAACCCCACGGCTCCCAAAAAGGCTAAAACTGCAGTCCCCTCTGCTGCTGGGTTAACTTAACTGCATCTACAATATATATATATATATATATATATATATATATATATATATTTATATATATATATATATATATATATATATATATATATATCTATATCTATATATATCTATCTATCTCTATATATATATCTATCTATCTATCTCTATCTATATCTATCTATCTATATATATATCCCTCAATTTACGCCGGGGTTAGGTTCCAGAAGGAATGGTTGTAAATTGAAACCCAGTTTATAATGTAAGTCAATGGGAAGTGAGGGAGTTAGGTTCCAGGCCCCTCTCAAAATTGTCATAAGTAACACCTAATACATTATTTTTAAAGCTTTGAAATGACGACTTTAAATGCTGAACAGCATTATAAACCTAATAATATAGATTGTATCATCATCAAACTAAGTCTAATGAACAAAAACATTTGCTAGCAGCACCTAATTAAATAATCACACAACAGACTGCATCATCAAACAACTAAGTTTAATTAGCAAAAACATTTTTTTACTTGCATTTTTCTGCAATCAGTTCTCTGCATTGTTAGCATGCTAGATAATATTGGTTCTACACCTATTCTATGCATTTCAATCTGCAGTGATTAATAAGCAGTTAGGCACCCTCACCTCAAGCTGCTGGACAGGAAGATAATAGGGAAGTGGCTGCTAAATTTTGCTCGATAGATCTGGCCTGATCTGTGTACACAAATCAATTTAAGACTGTTAAGTTGCATAACTTTGCTGCAAAACAAGCGGACAGCTCCACCTACTGGCTATTTTAATTAGTGCATTGCTTTCCAAAAGCTTTTCAATAGCAATCACGTGACTGAAAAAAACAGAATTTATGCTTACCTGATAAATTACTTTCTCCAACGGTGTGTCCGGTCCACGGCGTCATCCTTACTTGTGGGATATTCTCTTCCCCAACAGGAAATGGCAAAGAGTCCCAGCAAAGCTGGTCACATGATCCCTCCTAGGCTCCGCCCACCCCAGTCATTCGACCGACGGACAGGAGGAAATATATATAGGAGAAACCATATGATACCGTGGTGACTGTAGTTAGAGAAAATAATTCATCAGACCTGATTAAAAAACCAGGGCGGGCCGTGGACCGGACACACCGTTGGAGAAAGTAATTTATCAGGTAAGCATAAATTCTGTTTTCTCCAACATTGGTGTGTCCGGTCCACGGCGTCATCCTTACTTGTGGGAACCAATACCAAAGCTTTAGGACACGGATGAAGGGAGGGAGCAAATCAGGTCACCTAAATGGAAGGCACCACGGCTTGCAAAACCTCTCTCCCAAAAATAGCCTCCGAAGAAGCAAAAGTATCAAATTTGTAAAATTTGGCAAAAGTGTGCAGTGAAGACCAAGTCGCTGCCTTACATATCTGGTCAACAGAAGCCTCGTTCTTGAAGGCCCATGCGGAAGCCACAGCCCTAGTGGAGTGAGCTGTGATTCTTTCAGGAGGCTGCCGTCCGGCAGTCTCATAAGCCAATCGGATAATGCTTTTAAGCCAAAAGGAAAGAGAGGTAGAAGTCGCTTTTTGACCTCTCCTTTTACCAGAATAAACAACAAACAAGGAAGATGTTTGTCTGAAATCTTTAGTAGCCTCTAAATAGAATTTTAGAGCACGGACTACGTCCAAATTGTGTAACAAACGTTCCTTCTTTGAAACTGGATTCGGACACAAAGAAGGTACAACTATCTCCTGGTTAATATTTTTGTTGGAAACAACTTTCGGAAGAAAACCAGGCTTAGTACGCAAAACCACCTTATCTGCATGGAACACCAGATAGGGCGGAGAACACTGCAGAGCAGATAACTCTGAAACTCTTCTAGCAGAAGAAATTGCAACCAAAAACAAAACTTTCCAAGATAATAACTTAATATCTACGGAATGTAAGGGTTCAAACGGAACCCCTTGAAGAACTGAAAGAACTAGATTTAGACTCCAGGGAGGAGTCAAAGGTCTGTAAACAGGCTTGATCCTAACCAGAGCCTGAACAAATGCTTGAACATCTGGCACAGCTGCCAGTCTTTTGTGAAGTAAAAAAGATAAAGCAGAGATCTGTCCCTTCAGAGAACTTGCAGATAATCCTTTCTCCAAACCTTCTTGTAGAAAGGATAGAATCTTAGGAATTTTTATCTTGTTCCATGGGAATCCTTTAGATTCACACCAACAGATATATTTTTTCCATATTTTATGGTAAATTTTTCTAGTTACAGGCTTTCTAGCCTGAATCAGAGTATCTATTACAGAATCTGAAAACCCACGCTTTGATAAAATCAAGCGTTCAATCTCCAAGCCGTCAGTTGGAGGGAAACCAGATTCGGATGTTCGAATGGACCCTGAACAAGAAGGTCCTGTCTCAAAGGTAGCTTCCATGGTGGAGCCGATGACATATTCACCAGGTCTGCATACCAAGTCCTGCGTGGCCACGCAGGAGCTATCAAGATCACCGAGGCCCTCTCCTGATTGATCCTGGCTACCAGCCTGGGGATGAGAGGAAACTGTGGGAATACATAAGCTAGGTTGAAGGTCCAAGGTGCTACTAGTGCATCTACTAGGGTCGCCTTGGGATCCCTGGATCTGGACCTGTAGCAATGAACCTTGAAGTTCTGACGAGACGCCATCAGATCGATGTCTGGAATGCCCCATAATTGAGTTATTTGGGCAAAGATTTCCGGATGGAATTCCCACTCCCCCGGATGGAATGTCTGACGACTCAGAAAATCCGTTTCCCAATTTTCCACTCCTGGGATGTGGATTGCAGACAAGTGGCAGGAGTGATCCTCCGCCCATTGAATTATCTTGGTCACTTCTTTCATCGCCAGGGAAGTCCTTGTTCCCCCCGATGATTGATATATTCAACGGTCGTCATGTTGTCTGACTGAAACCTTATGAATTTGGCCTTTGCTAGTTGAGGCCAAGCTCTGAGAGCATTGAATATCGCTCTCAGTTCCAGAATGTTTATCAGGAGAAGAGACTCTTCCCGAGACCATAGACCCTGAGCTTTCAGGGATTCCCAGACCGCGCCCCAGCCCACTAGGCTGGCGTCGGTCGTGACAATGACCCACTCTGGTCTGCGGAAGCTCATTCCCTGTGACAGATTGTCCAGGGTCAGCCACCAACAGAGTGAATCTCTGGTCTTTTGATCTACTTGAATCGTCTGTATAATCCCCATTCCACTGTCTGAGCATGCACAGTTGTAATGGTCTTAGATGAATTCGTGCAAAAGGAACTATGTCCATTGTTGCAACCATCAATCCTATTACTTCCATGCACTGCGCTATGGAAGGACGAGGAACAGAATGAAGTACTTGACAAGAGCTTAGAAGTTTTGATTTTCTGACCTCTGTCAGAAAAATCCTCATTTCTAAGGAATCTATTATTGTTCCCAAGAAGGGAACTCTTGTTGACGGGGACAGAGAACTTTTTTCTTTGTTCACCTTCCATCCGTGAGATCTGAGAAAGGCTAGGACGATGTCCGTATGAGCCTTTGCTTTTTACAGGGACGACGCTTGAATCAGGATGTCGTCCAAGTAAGGTACTACTGCAATGCCCCTTGGTCTTAGAACCGCTAGAAGGGACCCTAGTACCTTTGTGAAAATCCTTGGAGCAGTGGCTAATCCAAATGGAAGTGCCACAAACTGGTAATGCTTGTCCAGAAAAGCGAACCTTAGGAACTGATGATGTTCCTTGTGGATAGGAATATGTAGGTACGCATCCTTTAAATCCACGGTAGTCATAAATTGATTTTCCTGGATAGTAGGTAGGATCGTTCGAATAGTTTCCATTTTGAACGATGGTACCCTGAGAAATTTGTTTAGGATCTTTAGATCCAAAATTGGTCTGAATGTTCCCTCTTTTTTGGGAACTATGAACAGATTGGAATAAAATCCCATTCCTTGTTCTCTTATTGGAACTGGATGTATCACTCCCATCTTTAACAGGTCTTCTACACAATGTAAGAATGCCTGTCTCTTTATTTGGTTTGAAGATAATTGAGACCTGTGGAACCTTCCCCTTGGGGGTAGTTCCTTGAATTCCAGGAGATAACCTTGAGAAACTATTTCTAGCGCCCAAGGATCCTGAACATCTCTTGCCCAAGCCTGAGCAAAGAGAGAAAGTCTGCCCCCCACTAGATCCGGTCCCGGATCGGGGGCTATCCCTTCATGCTGTTTTGGTAGCAGTGGTAGGCTTCTTGGCCTGCTTACCCTTGTTCCAGCCTTGCATTGGTTTCCAGGCTGGTTTGGGTTGTGAAGTATTACCCTCTTTATTACTGAATATGTGAAAAAGTATGAAGGAATTGTTTCACCACAGTGTCTTAAAGCATTAAAAGTATTGCACACCAAATTTCAGAGCTTTAACCCTTAAATTAACGGAACCGGAGCCGTTTTTACATTTAACCCCTATACAGTCCCAGAATGAGGCTCTGTCTATAACTAGAAAGGCCCCCATCTGAAAAAGGTGTCCAACACAGTGCCTGCCGTTTTTTTAAACGTTCCCCAAGATTATAATACCAATTATTAGTTAGAATCTGCATAATATGCCTAGTAAAGCAATTGTTTTAGCCCAGAAAAATGTCTACCAGTTTTTAACCCCTTTTTGAAGCCCTTTATTCTTTTATGTTTAACTAAGAAAATGGCTTACTGGTCCCCATGAGGGGAAATGACAGCCTTCCAGCATTACATGGTCTTGTTAGAAATATGGCTAGTCATACCTTAAGCAGAAAAGACTGCTAACTGTTTCCCCCAACTGAAGTTACTTCATCTCAACAGTCCTGTGTGGAAACAGCAATTGATTTCAGTTACTGTCTGCTAAAATCATCTTCCTCTTACAAACAGAAATCTTCATCCTTTTCTGTTTCAGAGTAAATAGTACATACCAGCACTATTTTAAAATAACAAACACTTGATAGAAGAATAAAACTACATTTAAACACCAAAAAACTCTTAACCATCTCCGTGGAGATGTTGCCTGTGCAACGGCAAAGAGAATGACTGGGGTGGGCGGAGCCTAGGAGGGATCATGTGACCAGCTTTGCTGGGACTCTTTGCCATTTCCTGTTGGGGAAGAGAATATCCCACAAGTAAGGATGACGCCGTGGACCGGACACACCAATGTTGGAGAAAAAAGGTTGTTATTCTGAAACGGCGCAAATTCAACCGGCGTAAACCGAGGGCCACCTGTATATATATATTTGTGTGTGTGTATGTGGCTTTTACTGCTTCATTTGTTAATCATATCACTGTCCACAGTTAGAATGACTGCCCAAGAAAACATGACAATGTTGTGTGTCATAAGACCTAATAACTGGCTAGTGGCTACTATTTAATCACATTACAGGCAGCAAATTTTATTTTAACTATTTGTGGTTTGTATTTTATATGCTCCAAGAATGTATTGGACATTGAGAAACATGTACATTAAGATTCTGTAGCGTTAAATAAACTTTAGAATGCAAAATGAAGGTGTTATTATAGTCATTTATAAGAAAATCGCGATTAAATGGCAATTGCGATTTTTTTTTTTGCCCATATCGCCCAGCCCTACTGTCGATCAATAAAAAAACTTCATCAGATTTATGAGGTTAGGAGAGATTGTTTACGTTAATTTGAAGGCGGAATAGCAGACATAGCCTTCTCTATGTCTGTAGCAATATAATCCTTTTTACAAGAAATTACACAACTCGCGTCATAACAAGCACGATTTCATGCCAAAAAATATTGCGTCAACAAAGACGCAAGAAATGACGTGACTTGCGTCACAACAAACGCAACCTCGGCGCCAAAAATATTCGTGCCAAGAATGACGCAATAAATAAAAGCATTTTGCGCCATCGCAAGCCTAATTTGCCCCCAAAAATTTGAAAACACAACTAGCTGGAACCCCAGGTAAGAAACAAATTACTAAATTTCTCCCAAAAACATCATTTCCATGCTGAAACTGTTAGACTACAAAGGGAAATAAACATAGACTTGACTCATGGCTAATATATGCAATATATATTAAAACATAAAGTGCCAAACATAACAGAGTGTCTTAAAAAAAAATATATACTTACCTGAAGACACCCATCCACATATAGCAGACAGCCAAACCAGTACTGAAACATGTCAGCAGAGGTAATGGTAGAGGAGTATAATCCCAACAACCGAATTTACAGAGAGCCTTAGAATAGATTTCCCATAGGTGAAAACATGGCATCATCAGGCAATACTCCCTTCACATCCCTCAGACAAACACTGTACTTTGAGAGGAATTGGGCTTCAAAATGCTTAGAAGCGCCTTTCACATTAGAAAATCAGGCACGACTTGCTTCACCATCCTCCAACGAAGGCAAAGTTTGTAAAATTAAGGTATGAGTGAGGTGAGGGGTGTATTTATAGGCATTTTGAGGTTTGGGAAACTTTGCCCCATCCTGGTAGGAATGTATATCCCATACGTCACTAGCTCATGGACTCTTGCCACCTGAAAGAAATAGTTTTACATTCACTATCTGAAACGGCAAATGTTAACTCTTTGCAATTTAGTAGTGGTGTATGAGGGCATCTGGTTTGGAGGTAAGTTATTAAGCATCTTATAGATTAAAGGGACAGTCTACACCAGAATTATCGTTTTAAAAAATAAATCGCTTTATTACCCATTCCCCAGTTTTGCATAACTAACACCGTTATATTAATATACTTTTTCCCTTTGTAATTACCTTGCATCTAAGTTTTTTCTGACAGCCCCCTTAAAAATGACTATTTATTATCTATTGACTTGCATTTTAGCCAATTAGTGCTGTATTGTGCCGACTCTTAAATAACTCAAACGGGCATGAGCACAATGTTATCTATACGACCCACATGAACTAGCAGTCTTCTGCTGTGAAAAGCAAATTTAAAAAAAGGCATGTGATAAGAGGCCGTCTGTAGTGGCTTAGAAAGAGGCAGACATTTTGAGGTTTAAATGTTACAAAGTATATTAATATAATAATGTTGGCTGTGCAAAGCTGGGGAAGGGGAAGTAAAGGCACAGTCTATCTTTTTAAACAATAACAATTTTAGTGTTGACTGTCCCTTTAAGGAGATGATATGCGTTAGTGGGGAAGAGGAGCAACACTTTTTCCAAAAGTAGTTCAATTTCTAAAAAAAAAAAAAAAAAAGAAGGGGTATGATCTCTCTTTGTTTGTACATAAAAAGTGAGTTAACTGGTGATCCCTTAGCCGTGTTTATAAAAACATTTCCCAAATCTCCTATTGGTGCCTTGGTCAGTAATTTCTTGAATTCCATGAGCTTGTATAACAACAACAAAAAGTGGATATCGTGTATGCCAGTGGTTTCCCTATTATAAAATCTTTGCAAAAAAAAGTTTGAAAAAGAAGGGGTTAGGGTTGAAACCAATGGAAAGAATTTACAAATAACGATCAAGATTCTAAAAGTCTCCACAAGCATAGGTTAGTCTTGTATGTGGTTAGGTCTGAACCTAAGAAATCCAACCAGACAATGCCTAGTTGTGGAAGATCAGAGATAATGTGTTATTAAACACACAACAGCATACCTCTATATGTTAAGTTTAGAAGCTCCCAATCCCCTGTGAGTTTGTGGCAGAAAGAGGTGTATTCAGCCTCAGAAGACAAGATTTCCAGATGTAGAAAGTCAGAACTCCTTGTAGATGTGGCATTAAAAAATGGACCTAAGGTTTTGGGACCATTTCTAGTATGTATAGAATATTAGTGAGAAGAGTCATTTTACTTTTTATCTTACAGAGCCACAAAATGGCTTTGGAAGTTTAAGACAATTTTCAAATAAAATATCTTAAGAATATCATAATTGATCTTATAAATTGATTGTAAACCTGTGGTAAAATAGGAAATTTGATTTGATTAAACAGATCATGATGTTTTTAAAGTTGCAGGAGAAGCAGAGACAAGTTTATTGGAAGAATTTTAGATTTACTAAGTTGTGCCTAAAAATTAACATATCCATATCTTTCCAGTTCCAACTGTGCTGCAGACAAAAACCCAGGAGAGGCAAGTGTCACTAGGCTAATCACCAGCAAATAAAGCATGTTTAGAAGTCCATTTCCTACATGGATTCCCATTATCTCTGGACAATTTGTTGATGTGGTAGCCAATATTTCCAAAAACATGATAAATAGCAAGCAGGACAATTCATACCCTTTTCTAGTGTCATTTTTAATTTGGAAAAATGCAGACAATACACCGTTTCCTTTAATGCAGGCTGAGTGTCTAAAAATAAATTAGCTCTGTATACAAAGTTAGACCAAATTCCCTTACAAAAGCTCTAATCTAGTCTATCAATTGTGTTTTCAGTATCTATTGATAGGAGTATGGAAGGGATAGTGTTAGGTAAAATACAGTGAATTGGAAGATAGTCCCCAAGTTACCCTTGGCCTCCCCCTTTGTGACACAAATACTGCTTTACCATTATGTATCAAGGGAGGAAGCAAGGAGTTGAGCCTATTTACCAGGACTTAAGCATATCATTTTAGATCAATATTGAGGCATGAAATTGGGCGAAACTTGGCTAGGTGGTCAGAGACTTTACCTATTTTAGGTACCAGTTACATTTGCTTTCAGCATGGACTATTTTGATCTATTCTGTTAAAAATAGTAAGGAAGTGAGGGATAAGAGTTATATCGATAGGGATATACTGTATCAATTAGCCGATGGCAACATCCAATGGATTTAAAAAAAGCAAACACAAAATTAAAAAGGAGCAGTAAAGTCAAAATGAAACCTTCATGATTCAGGTAGACCATGCATTTTTAAACAAATTATATTATCTAATTTGCTTTGCTCTCTTGGTATCCTTTGCTGAAAAGCATACCTACGTGGACTCCGGAGCATTAACGCACTACTGGGAGCTAGCTGCTGATTGGTGGCTACACATATATGCCTTTTAAATTGTCTTACTCGAAATGTTCAGCTAGATCCTATTAGTGCATTGCTGCTACTTCAATTCTGGATACCTAGAAATTGAAGATATTTTGATAATAGAGCTTACAATGTTATTATGAAATCCAAATAGTTTCATTTTACTTCTATTATCTTCTATTATCAAATTAGCTTTGTTCTCATGTTATTCTTTGTTGGAGATACCTAGGCAGGTAGCATGCACATGCCTGAAATACTACATGACAGGAAATAGTACTGCCATCTAGTGTTTTTGCTAATGTATAACATTTTTGCAAAACACTCGTGAGCTTACATCCCATGCTTTTCAACAAATGATAAGAAAACAAAGAAATATTTTTTTTTAAATTATATGATCTATCTATATCAAAAAGAAAAAAAAATTGGGTTTGTCACTTTAAACAAATTTCCAATTTAATTCTACTTGAATCACAAAAGAAAAAAATGTGGGTTTTATGTCCCTTTAAAAAGTAATCACTTTTTTGTGTTCGGCATGATGGATTTTTACTGCAAAACAAAACAAAACAAAATTCCAAAACGTGCAGGTGAAGCAAGAAAGGCACTTTAACATAATCACTATATTTATAGCACCAGGCAGTGAAGGGGTTTATAAGAGATATAGAGGAACATACTGTGAGATGACACTGAGCTCAAAGGTCAATGTAACAGTCAGTCAATCAGTGTTACTACCAAGAACTTGCTGAAATGAAAAGTAAACATACTGCTTACAAATCATCCAGAGAGAATTCCTGCATGGGTCACTCCCAACAAGTTCTCAAAACTGTAACAGCAAATTTGAAAACGCAATTAGAGTCATGCAAGTAATTTATTCTCCATATCCAGAGTTGCAACAAACAAAAAAAGGCTTATTTACAGCGATCAAACAATTTTCTCCTCTCTAAGGCCCTGATATTCAAAACCTCTCTGCTCAGGTGAGATATTCTAAAATCCTTCTGGCACTGCGAGATCCATAATGAAATTTTCAAAAAATTAAATTTGCTTACCTGATAAATTTCTTTTCTTCTGAACGGGGAGAGTCCACAGCTACATTCATTACTTTTGGGGAATACAGAAACTGGCCACCAGGAGGAGGCAAAGACATCCCAGCCAAAGGCTTAAATACCTCCCCCACTTCCCTCATCGCCCAGTCATTCTGCCAAGGGAACAAGAACAGTAGGAGATATATCAGGGTGAAAAAAGGGTGCCAGAAGAACAAAGAAAAAATATTTTAAGGCCGTCCACAGGAAAAACGGGCGGGAGCTGTGGACTCTCCCCGTTCAAAAGAAAAGAAAATTATCAGATAAGCATAATTTAAGTTTTTCTTCTTAAAAAACGGGGAGAGTCCACAGCTGCATTCATTACTTTTGGGAAAACAATACCCAAGCTTATAGGGGACAAACTGGCGGCCCAAACTGAGGGCACCACAGCCTGACACAACCCGGATACCTGATTTAAAAAAAAAAAAAAAAAAATACTTCAGCAGAAGCAGGAAGAACAAAAATATGGAAAGAGGACAAGGAAACTTCCCATCAATTTGAACCATAAGGATCCCAGTTAGAGATCACTCAAATTCTGGACTCTAATGAGCACAAAAGCCTCTGAGGAGACCAAAGTTCCACTCCCTAAAAGCATAAAAATAAAAACCTCTCCATGAACAATGGTAGGGAAACGACCACCAACTCCACACCACATTCTACCTAACAGAAAGAAGGGAAGAATCAGACAAGAAGGTCCGGAAAAACCTCCATAAAACAATCCCAAAATATTTAAGGACAAAACAGAGAGAGAAGCCCCTAGCATAACTTGATAAAAAAAAAAAAGGAGCGGCTACTAGAAGACAAAGTCCCGCAGAAAATAATGTACCGATGTAGGAGAGCAAAGAAAGGAAAAATTCTAGCTCACCTACACGGATCCAAAAGGAACCAATGTAAAGCCTTAACCAGAACCAAAGTCCCAGAAGGACAAAAAGGTAGAACAAGACTACCTTACCATATCAGCTAACTAGCACAGAGAAAACTGAACACCCGTAGGTCGGAAAAAAAAAAACCTGGGAGCAGAACAGGAATGGAATAGTAACATCCATTTACGCCACAAACAAAAGCCGTAGGCTTCCATCAGATAGGCAGTCAGACTAAACGTCAAACCATAGGAACTAGCCAACCGAGTAGCTAGCAAAAGTGCACCAGAACATACCTGGAAGGAACAAGAGGAAAAAAACCTCAGAAAGCAGGGCGGACCAACTCCCCCCTGCAAGAAAACTGGATAAGGGAGGACAACACCCTGACTATAAGGAAGAACCAACTACCCGCTAAGGGAAGGTTCCCGAACTCAATGCAAGTCCTCCCAACCCAAGTAAGGATCCCTCGGGAGACAAAATACGTGGTTGATGCCCAAACAAAGCAGTCAGAAATCCTGACCCCTACTCCGAACAGTCCTATCACAGAAGCAACTGTCAATATTCCAAAGTATAAAGAGATTAACAGGAATCCCAGCATCGACAAGGCCCAGAGACCAGACAATGGATCTCCAACCACGAGTATCCCCACCAAGATGATATAAAGTAGGACCAGCCTGATATAAAGGATAGAAGGGCCCCCAATAACTTGTAGTAAACAAGAAAAAAAAAAAACTCTGAACTAGAGGAAAGCTAACTTAGTACCCAAACAGGGCCAGCCTGTTGTCAAGGATACAAAATGTCTGATAGAACCTCAACAAGCAGAGTGAACCAGTACCCAACCAGGACCAGCCTGCTAGGGTACAAATTAACTGTTCAAGGGTTAACCGAAAGTTCTAAACCTTAGCAGGTCTCGACTAAACAGACAAACAGCAGACAATAAAAGCTCTAAGGCTCAAATATTGTCTTCTTAACATTTTTATTTAAATGATTGTTTTCTTTTTGTGACTTCTGCACAGAAGCAACAACCATCCATCGCTAGTATTAAAATCCTAGAAAAGAAAAAGTTTCCGTAAAGGTAAGGTACAACAGTCTTGAGCTCTGGAAATAAAAGAAACATCCGAACCGGATCAAAAGAAGTAAGGCCGCCCCTGCAGGTGAATGCCAAGAAAAGGAATAGAAACACTAACAGGGCTAGCCTGTCAGAGACCCGATTCCTCAAGAGCTCATAACTGGGAATAGATACCCAACAAAGACAATTAGGAGTATGATCCACATTCCTCCACTCGTCTAGCACTGTTCGCCACCAGAATATTGAGGATCCAGTGGCAAATGAAGAATGAAGTCCTCCAAAGCCTCCAGGACCTGCATCAGCAGTACACGCAGGCGCGTCAGACTGACTCTAAAAGGCAAAATTCATCGTCGGCGGGGGCGGGGCATCTGAGGGCCCTGACCCTAACGGCCATACCCCTGAAGCCATACAGGGAACCGCTCCCCTAGAGGAAAGGCCAGTCTCACCTGGCTCCCCCAGTAAGAGGACACAAAAAAGCTCTACGCTGGCACTCAAGAAGCTGTAAATGAGCCAACGCCTCCAATATGGCTATGCGCAACTGAGCAGCAACCTCTGGTGGAAAAAACCTCCTTTCCGGAGAAGGGGTAATGGCATTTGGGACAACTGCCTATGTAGGAACAGAAAAACAAAAAAAACAGGGAATGCACCTCACGGAACACAGAATCCTCAGAGGCGGACGGCTCAGTGGTCTCTAATCTCGCCCCAGAGGAAGAAAAGAGCACTCTATTACAGCATACGGAACATAAATGATTGGGCTGGATTACCCGGGCCTCCATGCAATCTAAGCAGGGAACAGAATCTGAATCCGAGAAATCCTCCTCAGAAAAACTAGAATCCCCCATAACTTGACTGGGCAAATTTGGACAAAAAAAAAAGCTGGCACCTCACACACCCAATGGCTGGGGCATTCACCACCTTCTATGACCCAGACAAGTAGAGAACAGACCCTCTCCACCGACACTCTGGCAAGAATACAGAAATGGAAAACAAAAACGTGAACACTCCCGGTCACGAGGTGCAACCCTTAGGCCAAGGAAAAGCACGCCAGTCCCATCAAGAACTGCGTAGCTCTTAAAACCTATATGTTCCGTAAAGGCCATGAGCCCCAACATCACTACACATAAGCAGGCAGAATCACATAAAGATAATTAAAGTCCCCCTCTGTTCAATAACCCCCCCCCCCCCCCTCAGGAGATATTAAAGGGACACTAACCCCACATTTTTTTTTCTTTCATGATTCAGATAGAGCATGCAATTTTAAGCAACTTTCTAATTTACTCCTATTATCAATTTTTCTTTGTTCTTACGTTATCTTGATTTGAAAAAGCAGTAATAAAAGGTTAGGAGCCGGACCATTTTTAGTTCAGCACCTTGGTAGAGCTTGCGGATTGGTTTGCTACATTTAGCCACAAATTAGCAAGTGCTACCCAGGTGCTGAACAAAAAATGGTCCGGGGGGCGGAGCCTGCTCTCAAAGCGGCAAGACATGTCTCTATGAAGCTCTGTGAGTCTAGAAAGAATCTTTACAGTTTAAAATTACAAAATATCTCACTACTTGGAGAATTTGATCTTGTTTGTTACTTGGGATTGCATACACTCTGAGAGCAGATGTTTTAGACTTTGTTTGCGCCTATGTTCTCCGAGACGGCTGCGTGTTAGTCCTCTCGCAGGCCTGGAAGCCATCTTAATTCAGGTCTTGTGAAGATTACTGAACGCAGGTCCGGGGCTGCCGCACACTGACCCCCCCCCCCCCCCCCCATTGCCGGGGTTATGGTATCCTGTACTAGGATTAATACTGCCAGATAAGGATAGTCTGCCTGCATATTTATAGAAGGAATTGTCTAACCAGACCTACTTATTAAGAGAGCTACCGACAATATTGCAAAAATATACATAGCAAATGGAGGCTCTAAACCGATGGGAGTTTCAGATAACCCGGCTCATTGATGAACACTACCGGAACCTGACACAGGAGCTGTGTGATCTCTTTGCGTCTGACCAAGTCGTTAGGAGACTAAAACCGGAATATCCAGAACAGTCCCTACAAAATATGGCTACCAATTCTATACCGGACAGTGTAGAAAAAGAAACTGGGCAAGCCCCTACCTCCCACTTGCGGGGGGAGCCAAGGAGCGTCCTGCTAAAAGCATCGATGTCCGCACAGCGCCTACAGAGAGAGGAATACACACTGGATGCAGAGGTAGATGCAGAAACGTTGCCCGGTCAGCGGGGGAACAACAGTGTGCAGCAGATCCGAAGTATGACGAGGGAAGCCCCTGGTGGAAGCATGGGGAGATTTTTGGCACCGTCTTCGATAGTGCTAGTGAGGGAGATATCGCCTGTGTGCGCTGTGACGGAGGATGGTGGTCATGAAGACATAAATCTTTGGGGTGCTCACATTGCAGGGCTGGAGAGAGCGGCTAACCCCAACTTTGAGAAGACCCAGCCCAGCTGCCCACAAACCTACAGGGAGATAGTTACCTTAGCAGATCTTCAGAGCTGTCTATTTTACGAGACTTCTCCCCTCACAGGTAAAATTTGGAAGGGATGTCTGCTACCCCAAGCTGACGGGACCTATAAATGGGAAATAGAGTATTCATTCTCGCATAAAGGCAGGTACATACTTGTGCATATTACTTCCAAGAGACAGAGAGAGGGGCTAAAGTCTTTGAGCAGTCCACGCATAGGAGTGGGCTAGACGCTTCTTTCTTTCTTGCGTGTGTATACATATGTAAACTGTTATAGCCAGCTTTTGTTTCCTCAGGACCCCTTGGAGTTTTAGAGGTAATGTTATTGTTTTTGTTGGAAAGGCTAGTATATGATATATGATTGACCACAGACAGTGCGGACTCGCACATCTCTGAAAAGCCAGAGTGAAGTACTAAACTAACAGCTGGGACACATATTTGCTTACTCTCAGCTCAACACAGGATAGCTTTGCATATGTGAATTCCAAGACCAGCTAATAATCATCATGCCTACTAGTGGGTCCAGCGAAAATTATCTTGGAACATTTATCTTCACGAACTTCTCATTGCAGCCAGTTATTCAGTTGTTGTTTGCATGTTTCTTTGTTTTTTGTTTTTCTTTCTTTCTTCACTTAAGAGTTTCATGACTAGCTAAACTTGCTCCTCAGTATTGGTATGTGTTCTATTTGTTTCATATTATTGAGTAAGAATTTTCTCCATAAATCTCTCCCAAAGTTAAAATTCTCACAGCCTTACCTAACAGTTTACTCATCATTTCCCTTGTTTTGGCTAGACATTATTTGATAAGCGTGGCCCTATAGAGATATAGTTTACATAAGTTATTCACTGACAGCCATATGTACTCTCTTGTGTAAACGATTTGTCCCCATGGTGCTCTCTGCCTCTGATCAATAGAGTTACACTATAACACTTATTTCTACACTATGCTATTAAATTGTAGTATATTAACTAAGGTCAAGGAGGTGCTGTATGCGGCCGATACTGCATCTTATTTGATTGAATGCACAGTTAAATCCCATGATATATTGTGGAACTTATGATTCATCACTCTTTTTAATGGGGTTCACTAGTACTATTTATCTCTACCCCCAGTAATGGCAACTGGTATATATGACATCATTGCTAGCCAGGCAATATAGTTAGTTAAGGTCCATGAGAGACACATGAGAGATACATCCTACTTTCTTCCCGTACTATCTAACAATTATTTGCTTCCTTCATTATAATAGCTATTCAGTAACCGGTAACATTCTTACAGTTCACTGCAGGTTATTAAATACTATAAAAATGAGGCATCTTATTGAGATCCACAAGTGGTCTCCTATGTTCATAATTACCTTCAATTGCTTTTTATTTTTTCTCCCTCTGGAGGTCCAAGAGTGGCCTATTGAGTCATTTAGAAGGTATCTAGGTTATTGGCATCTTATCTATATAAGGTCCGCATGACACAGTTACTATTTGCTCTGTGTTTCTTTCTTGTTTATTTTATTGTTTGTTCCTTCTGTGAAACTGAAATTTTTATCCCATGTGTCAAGTGAATCTATTCTCTGTTTATGATGTTATATGCCTTCAAATGAACCTCAAATAAAAAAATAAAAAAAATGGTCTGGCTCTAAAGCTTACAGTACTGCTTTTTCAAATCAAGATAGCATGAGAACAAAGAAAAATTAATAGGAGTAAATTAGAAAGGTGCTTAAAATCTCATGCTCTATCTGAATCATGAAAGAAAAAAATTGGGTTTAGTATCCCTTTAACCCTAGATTCCAAAAAGATAAAGGAGTCCCACTGAGACCCTGTGTTCTATCAATACATTATATTCCCACAGAGAAGGAAAATGAAACAATCTTACCAGAATCTAGGTAACAGGGTCCTTCAAGTTTGACAGATAGTAGCGTCGCTTCTGACATGGACTTGAGTGAAGAAAGCAGGCAGCAAAACTTGTCAACGCTGATTGTTTCTGGAGCTGTTAATATGAGTCGGGATGGAAAACAATTAGAACAGATAACCCAATGATCCAGGAGACCTATCGGGTTTGGGAACACACAGTTAATACAACACACTATATCTCATCAATACCCTCACCTCTGACATCCCTGATAGAAAATGGGGAATTTATGATGAGACCCTTCACCACACAATATATCACAAACAACTTGAATAAAGACCTCATAGTACACACACTAACCGAAAACGAATCCCTACTCTCACAAAATGAATTAATCACAAAAGGGCTTGACTGCTTTACCAACTGGTTCACCTATAGACAGACAATCCACTTCATTTCCACACACACGGGCCGTGGGAACATGGTCAGACTTCTAACCACCTTTGAATCCTTGTGTACCAAAAACCCCCCCATGAGCCATACACTGTCCACTATATACAAGATTTTAACTCATACACCTCCGGGATATATACCTCCCTATCTGGAGAGCTGGGAAAGAGACCTCAGAGTCATTATATTACCTCAAACGAGCAGATTAATGTTCCAAGCTACGAAGAAGTCCTCAATCTCATCCTCTATACTAGAGGTCAACTTTAAACTTTTACACAGGTGGTACCTTACTCCGAAGAAAATGCACCGCCTATTCCGTACTCAAATAAATAAATGTTGGCGCTGCGGCCATGTAAATAGTGATACTGCCCATATGTGGTGGTGGTGTAACAGTATCCAGAACTTCTGGAGGAATGTTATCTCTGAAATAGAATCCATATTAAAAATCCAGCTACCACTTGACCCCCTGATATGGCTTTTACACAAGCCCCCTCCTATAATCAAATATAAACCATACAGCCACTTGTTTAAAATTATGACTAACAGGGTTAAAGTCCTGATAGCTAAAAACTGGAGGAGTAGAGAAGTTCCGTCTGAGCATGTGGACTAGAAAAGTTTCAGAAATTATAGAGTTAGAAGAGTACTTCTTCCTTAAGATCGACAAAATGGACACCTATGCGTAGTTCTCACAACTTTGGACCATCTAAATCCAGCATAAATATAAGGGGCCTGACCGATTAACAAAGACCAAACAACAAGCACATAACATAAATAGACATCTTACTGGTAATGGGATCCAACATTTCACAACACTTAAAATATCACTGTCCGGGGCGCCGGAAGACCGGGACCTTTGGTTCATCGCACTATGTAAATAAATTTACAGAAACCTCTAAAACGGATGGTTATGTTAAATTTATTTAGCAGCAGGTTCGCTTCCTGATTTTAGCGACCCTTAATTGGACTCATCCATAGACTCTCAGTCTACAGCTGTGGTTGCAAAACAACCCGAATGGACATTTAGGAGGAACCGCTGCTTCTTTGTCGTTTTGCAATTTGTATCTCAATACTATCCTCAAAATCTACAGCTGTTGTTGTAAATGGTGATCCGGAGCTGCGTCTCCACCTTCTTGTACCTTCATTTTTGTTAACAATAAAGCTGTTTTAAAAAAAATAAAAATATGAGTCGGGATGGTTTCGCAGAAAGACTCTTCCTGCATCTCCGGACTCTAATTTTCATCCATGCTCTCACTGAGAGGCTGACAGGACTAATTAAAACTCCCGTCCCATCTCGAAGAGTACTACCCTCCATGAGAGACTACTCTAATCCTCCAACACTTCTCTGCCAACCTCCTGTGACGAAAAGCAAAGATGACCAAACTTAAAGGGACATTAAGCCCAAAAATTCTCTTTCATGATTCAGACAAAGAATACAATTTAAAACAACATTCCAATTTACTTATATTATCTAATTTGCTTCATTCTTTAGATATCCTTTGTTAAAGAAATAGCAATGCACATGGGAGAGCCAATCACATAAGGCAAATATGTGCAGCCACCAATCAGAAGCTACTGAGCCTATCTAGATATGCTTTTCAGGAAAGAATATCAAGAGAATGAAGCAAATTAGATAATAGAAGTAAATTAGAAAGTTGTTAAAAATGGTATTCTCTATCTGAATCATTAAAGAAAAAAAATTTGGGTTTAATGTCCTTTTAACCTGCATACAGCTGGCGAGAAATCAGTGAGACCAGCTTGTTTAAAAGGGCAGTAAACCAGGAAAAACAGAATTTATGTTTACCTGATAAATTACTTTCTCCAACGGTGTGTCCGGTCCACGGCGTCATCCTTACTTGTGGGATATTCTCTTCCCCAACAGGAAATGGCAAAGAGCCCAGCAAAGCTGGTCACATGATCCCTCCTAGGCTCCGCCTACCCCAGTCATTCGACCGACGTTAAGGAGGAATATTTGCATAGGAGAAACCATATGTTACCGTGGTGACTGTAGTTAAAGAAAATAAATTATCAGACCTGATTAAAAAAACCAGGGCGGGCCGTGGACCGGACACACCGTTGGAGAAAGTAATTTATCAGGTAAACATAAATTCTGTTTTCTCCAACATAGGTGTGTCCGGTCCACGGCGTCATCCTTACTTGTGGGAACCAATACCAAAGCTTTAGGACACGGATGAAGGGAGGGAGCAAATCAGGTCACCTAAATGGAAGGCACCACGGCTTGCAAAACCTTTCTCCCAAAAATAGCCTCAGAAGAAGCAAAAGTATCAAATTTGTAAAATTTAGAAAAAGTGTGCAGTGAAGACCAAGTCGCTGCCTTACATATCTGATCAACAGAAGCCTCGTTCTTGAAGGCCCATGTGGAAGCCACAGCCCTAGTGGAGTGAGCTGTGATTCTTTCAGGAGGCTGCCGTCCGGCAGTCTCATAAGCCAATCGGATAATGCTTTTAATCCAGAAGGAGAGAGAGGTAGAAGTTGCTTTTTGACCTCTCCGTTTACCAGAATAAACAACAAACAAAGACAAAGTTTGTCTGAAATCCTTAGTAGCTGCTAAGTAAAATTTGAGAGCACGAACTACATCCAAGTTGTGCAACAAACGTTCCTTCTTTGAAACTGGATTAGGACACAAAGAAGGCACAACTATCTCCTGGTTAATGTTTTTGTTAGAAACAACTTTTGGAAGAAAACCAGGTTTAGTACGCAAAACCACCTTATCTGCATGGAACACCAGATAAGGAGAAGAACACTGCAGAGCAGATAATTCTGAAACTCTTCTAGCAGAAGAAATTGCAACCAAAAACAAAACTTTCCAAGATAATAACTTAATATCAACGGAATGTAAGGGTTCAAACGGAACCCCCTGAAGAACTGAAAGAACTAGGTTGAGACTCCAAGGAGGAGTCAAAATTTTGTAAACAGGCTTGATTCTAACCAGAGCCTGAACAAAGGCTAGAACATCTGGCACAGCTGCCAGCTTTTTGTGAAGTAACACAGACAAGGCAGAAATCTGTCCCATCAAGGAACTTGCAGATAATCCTTTTTCCAATCCTTCTCGAAGGAAGGATAGACTCTTAGGAATCTTAACCTTGTCCCAAGGGAATCCTGCAGATTCACACCAACAGATATACCAAATTATGTGGTAATTTTTCTGGTTACAGGCTTTCAGGCCTGAACAAGAGTATTAATAACAGAATCTGAGAACCCTCGCTTTGATAAGATCAAGCGTTCAATCTCCAAGCAGTCAGCTGGAGTGGGTCGAACGGACCTAGAACAAGAAGGTCTCGTCTCAAAGGTAGCTTCCATGGTGGAGCCGATGACATATTCACCAGATCTGCATACCAAGTCCTGCGTGGCCACGCAGGAGCTATCAAAATCACCGACGCCCTCTCCTGATTGATCCTGGCTACCAGCCTGGGGATGAGAGGAAACGGCGGGAACACATAAGCTAGTTTGAAGGTCCAAGGTGCTACTAGTGCATCCACTAGAGCCGCCTTGGGATCCCTGGATCTGTACCCGTAGTAAGGAACTCTGAAGTTTTGACGAGAGGCCATCAGATCCATGTCTGGAATGCCCCACGGTTGAGTGACTTGGGCAAAGATTTCCGGATGGAGTTCCCACTCCCCCGGATGCAATGTCTGACGACTCAGAAAATCCGCTTCCCAATTTTCCACTCCTGGGATGTGGATAGCAGACAGGTGGCAGGAGTGAGACTCCGCCCATAGAATGATTTTGGTCACTTCTTCCATCGCTAGGGAACTCCTTGTTCCCCCCTGATGGTTGATGTATGAACTTGGCCCTCGCTAGCTGAGGCCAAGCTTTGAGAGCATTGAATATCGCTCTCAGTTCCAGAATATTTATCGGTAGAAGAGATTCTACCCGAGACCAAAGACCCTGAGCTTTCAGGGATCCCCAGACCGCGCCCCAGCCCATCAGACTGACGTCGGTCGTGACAATGACCCACTCTGGTCTGCGGAAGGTCATCCCTTGTGACAGGTTGTCCAGGGACAGCCACCAACGGAATGAGTCTCTGGTCCTCTGATTTACTTGTATCTTCGGAGACAAGTCTGAATAGTCCCCATTCCACTGACTGAGCATGAACAGTTGTAATGGTCTTAGATGAATGCGCACAAAAGGAACTATGTCCATTGCCGCTACCATCAAACCTATCACTTCCATGCACTGCGCCATGGAAGGAAGAGGAACGGAATGAAGTATCCGACAAGAGTCTAGAAGTTTTGTTTTTCTGGCTTCTGTCAGAAAAATCCTCATTTCTAAGGAGTCTATTATAGTTCCCAAGAAGGGAACCCTCGTTGACGGAGATAGAGAACTCTTTTCCACGTTCACTTTCCATCCGTGAGATCTGAGAAAGGCCAGGACAATGTCCGTGTGAGCCTTTACTTGAGGAAGGGACGACGCTCGAATCAGAATGTCGTCCAAGTAAGGTACTACAGCAATGCCCCTTGGTCTTAGCACCGCCAGAAGGGACCCTAGTACCTATGAGAAAATCCTAGGAGCAGTGGCTAATCCGAAAGAAAACGCCACGAACTGGAAATGCTTGTCCAGGAATGCAAACCTTAGGAACCGATGATGTTCCTTGTGGATAGGAATATGTAGATACGCATCCTTGAAATCCACCTTGGTCATGAATTGACCTTCCTGGATGGAAGGAAGAAGTGTTCGAATGGTTTCCATCTTGAACGATGGAACCTTGAGAAACTTGTTCAAGATCTTGAGATCTAAGATTGGTCTGAACGTTCCCTCTTTTTTGGGAACTATGAACAGATTGGAGTAGAACCCCATCCCTTGTTCTCCTAATGGAACAGGATGAATCACTCCCATTTTTAGCAGGTCTTCTACCCAATGTAAGAATGCCTGTCTTCTTATGTGGTCTGAAGACAACTGAGACCTGTGGAACCTCCCCCTTGGAGGAAGCCCCTTGAACTCCAGAGAATAACCTTGGGAGACTATTTCTAGCGCCCAAGGATCCAGAACATCTCTTGCCCAAGCCTGAGCGAAGAGAGAGAGTCTGCCCCCCACCAGATCCGGTCCCGGATCGGGGGCCCGCATTTCATGCTGTCTTGGTAGTAGTGGCAGGTTTCCTGGCCTGCTTTCCTTTGTTCCAGCCTTGCATAGGTCTCCAGGCTGGATTGGCTTGAGAAGTATTACCTTCCTGCTTAGAGGACGTAGCCCTTGGGGCTGATCCGTTTCTGCGAAAGGGACGAAACTTAGGTTTATTTTTGGTCTTGAAAAGACCTATCCTGAGGAAGGGCGTGGCCCTTGCCCCCAGTGATATCAGAGATAATCTCTTTCAAGTCAGGGCCAAAGAGTGTTTTCCCCTTGAAAGGAATGTCAAGCAATTTGTTCTTGGAAGACGCATCCGCTGCCCAAGATTTTAACCAAAGCGCTCTGCGCCACAATAGCAAACCCAGAATTTTTCTGTCCATAATCTCCTCATAAGAAGAAGAATTACTAATAATCGCCTTTCCTAGCTCATCAAACTAGAAACA
Organism: Bombina bombina; assembly: GCF_027579735.1. Taxonomy (NCBI): domain Eukaryota; kingdom Metazoa; phylum Chordata; class Amphibia; order Anura; family Bombinatoridae; genus Bombina; species Bombina bombina. The sequence goes on from NC_069499.1 coordinate 189,486,835, forward strand.
CGCGGCTGCAGTGACAGGGACAATGCATGCAATTGGTTGTAGAAGGGAACCTTGCTGAACAAACATCTTTAGCAGACCTTCTAATTTTTTATCCATAGGATCTTGGAAAGCACAACTATCTTCTATGGGTATAGTGGCGCGCTTGTGTAGAGTAGAAACCGCCCCCTCGACCTTGGGGACTGTCTGCCATCAGTCCTTTCTGGGGTCGACTATAGGAAAACAATTTTATAAATATGGGGGGAGGTACTAAAGGTATACCGGGCCTGTCCCATTCTTACTAACAATGTACGCCACCCGCTTGGATATAGGAAAAGCTTCGGGGGGCCCCGGGGCCTCTAAGAACTTTTCCATTTTACATAGTGGTTCTGGAATGACCAGATAATCACAATCATCCAAATTGGATAACACCTCCTTAAGCAGAGCGCGGAGATGTTCCAACTTAAATTTAAAAGTAATCACATCAGGTTCAGCTTGTTGAGAAATGTTTCCTGAATCTGAAATTTCTCCCTCAGACAAAACCTCCCTGGCCCCCTCAGACTGGTGTAGGGGCCCTTCAGAAACCATATCATCAGCGTTCTCATGCTCTACAGAATTTTCTAAAACAGAGCAGTCGCGCTTTCGCTGATAAGTGGGCATATTGGCTAAAATGTTTTTGATAGAATTATCCATTACAGCCGTTAAATGTTGCATAGTAAGGAGTATTGGCGCACTAGATGTACTAGGGGCCTCCTGTATGGGCAAGACTGGTGTAGACGAAGGAGGGGATGATGCAGTACCATGCTTACTCCCCACACTTGAGGAATCATCTTGGGCATCATTTTTACTAAAAAATTTTTTTATGACATAAAATACATATAGTTAAATGAGAAGGAACCTTGGTTTCCCCACAGTCAGAACACAATCTATCTGGTAGTTCAGACATGTTAAACAGGCATAAACTTGATAACAAAGCACAAAAAACGTTTTAAAATAAAACCGTTACTGTCACTTTAAATTTTAAACTAAACACACTTTATTACTGCAATTGCGAAAAAGTATGAAGGAATTGTTCAAAATTCACCAAAATTTCACCACAGTGTCTTAAAGCCTTAAAAGTATTGCACACCAAATTTGGAAGCTTTAACCCTTAAAATAACGGAACCGGAGCCGTTTTTATATTTAACCCCTTTACAGTCCCTGGAATCTGCTTTGCTGAGACCCAACCAAGCCCAAAGGGGAATACGATACCAAATGATGCCTTCAGAAAGACTTTTCTATGTATCAGAGCTCCACACACATGCAGCTGCATGCCATGCTGTCCTCAAAAACAAGTGCGCCATACCGGCGCGAAAATGAGGCTCTGACTATGATTAGGGAAAGCCCCTAAAGAATAAGGTGTCTAAAACAGTGCCTGCCGATATAATCATATCAAAATACCCAGAATAAATGATTCCTCAAGGCTAAATATGTGTTAATAATGAATCGATTTAGCCCAGAAAAAGTCTACAGTCTTAATAAGCCCTTGTGAAGCCCTTATTTACTATCTTAATAAACATGGCTTACCGGATCCCATAGGGAAAATGACAGCTTCCAGCATTACATCGTCTTGTTAGAATGTGTCATACCTCAAGCAGTAAGAGACTGCACACTGTTCCCCCAACTGAAGTTAATTGCTCTCAACAGTCCTGTGTGGAACAGCCATGGATTTTAGTTACGGTGCTAAAATCATTTTCCTCATACAAACAGAAATCTTCATCTCTTTTCTGTTTCTGAGTAAATAGTACATACCAGCACTATTTTAAAATAACAAACTCTTGATTGAATAATAAAAACTACAGTTAAACACTAAAAAACTCTAAGCCATCTCCGTGGAGATGTTGCCTGTACAACGGCAAAGAGAATGACTGGGGTAGGCGGAGCCTAGGAGGGATCATGTGACCAGCTTTGCTGGGCTCTTTGCCATTTCCTGTTGGGGAAGAGAATATCCCACAAGTAAGGATGACGCCGTGGACCGGACACACCTATGTTGGAGAAATAATGTTATATACTTTTGCACATAGTGCAGAATTAT